>NC_056746.1:1542823254-1542830754 GCF_019279795.1 Protopterus annectens | reverse complement strand
GTGTACGGAGTTTTTGGTTTCAGGTAAAAAGTCACTCCTGGAACTGCATGTACCTTTCACTTTAAGATCTCCAGAATAGAAAATAGAATGAAGACTGAGTAAAAACCTTCGGAAGTGTGTAGCGGGTTTTTTGTTTGTTTTTTTTTTTTTGTTTTTGACAATGGTTTCTAATATAACTCAAAAATATTCTGAAAGCATCATAATGTTAAATTTGAAAAATTAACTTGCTGTTGGTAGCTAAAGAAGTTGAAATATAGGCCAAATCCATCATTACATGAAGAAAATCAAAAATAAAAGCTGAGCTATGTAATGAAAATACCATGGAAGCTATCTTTCCCAACTAAGAATAGCCAAAGGAAGAGGATTGTATGTGCATGCATATCTATCAGCTTTTGTATGTGAAAATCAGCCGTCCAAAATCAAGAATATCTGCCCCAGATCATGGGTACCTAATCTATCAGCTTTTGTATGTGAAAATCAGCCGTCCAAAATCAAGAATATCTGCCCCAGATCATGGGTACCTAATCTATCAGCTTTTGTATGTGAAAATCAGCCGTCCAAAATCAAGAATATCGCCCCAGATCATGGGTACCTAATCTGCATAACATTTCATATTGATCAATATATGACTTTTATTTGCCATAGAGTTGACAAATACAAAATGCGCAAACCCTAGCAAGACACAAAATAACACAAATTTGGCTGACAAAAGATGCAAACAATACTGCAAGTTATTATTTGTATTTATTGTAGGCTAAATTCTCAAGCAAAATACTGAATATCAAGGTAATGAGTCTGCACTATATATGTCAAAAGGTAGTAAGTTTATATGTCGGTGTTTTGACGAAACAGAGTTAAAACTATTTCTTTGCTAAATATCATTAATGGGACAGCATTCCAACACAAAATCATGTTGAATCTTTTGACTCCCACCTCACCCCACTGCCCTTTTAAACAAGTCAAAAATCTTTGAAATGCAGAGAAATCCATCCAAATGTGAACTCTGCCTTCAAATGGCATGCCCTTGGTCAGATAGACACAAAAGACATTTGTCACTTTTTTGTGTCTCTGCTGCTCTTCTTTTGCCAACAACTCTGAAATACAATGAAACTTCTCTGCAACAAGTCAGAACAATAGCCATGCTTCTTTTTGTACATTAAAGCTACCTCATTAGACCATATATGAAATATGGTTTACTATTAAAATTTCGACATTGCTATGAGTAATTGCTTACACAAAAAACATTGTCAAAATTAACACCATTGACCAATCAACATTACAAAACATGAAAAATGTCAACAATACAAATTTCAAACTTACCTGAACATCCAGTAATGTTCAACACATGTTTTGCATGGGTCAAGCCTTACTACAACCCCCATAACCCCCTGCTACTTATATATTACAACTCTGAGATCACACTACAGTGAGCAAAAGGGAAAAGGTCCCGATCATCACCGCAGTGCGATCTCTAATCAATATGTTGATCTCACAACATTGAATGCACACTAGCATTCGTTGTTGCAGGTTCAACATATTTCGAATTCCCATTATGAGACTTTGAAAACTGCCTTTTGACAAAGTTCGCATAATGGCATTCAAAATTTTGATTGTAAACCATGAAATACATTCATCCTCCCCTGCAATTTCATCAGTGTCTTTTAGCAAGTCTTCTCCATTCTAATTTGAAGTCACCTGCCCCCTTTACTTGAAGACTCTTATTTCTTCAGTAACTATTCTTGGCCAGTTGGTTTATGAAAAGTGTACAGAAAGGCATTTCTTTAGGCAGAAAAAATTTGTATACTTTCCACTGATTATAGTATTGATGCAATAACATCAGCATTTAGTGGTCAGTTAGGATAGAAAAGAGAAATAAAACTGCAAGTTGCTTGTGAGTTATCTGACCTTGCTTCATATCCTAATAGTGATCATTTTCAAAGCAAGGCCCAAGTATGTTCATGAAGTCTGATTACTATTTGTGTGAGTTTTGCTTATTTTGGTTAGTTATACTTTTAAACTTACACACACAAAAACATACACAGCAATATATATATATATATATATATATATATATATATATATATATATATATATATATATATATAGATAGATATATGTGTGTGTGTGTGTGTGTGGGGGGGGTATATACACACACATATATATGTATTTATTTATATACTCATTTATGCCAATCTACAACAACATACCAAATAACATAATCTCAGAAAAAAAAAAACAAATACCACAGCCTATTTTTCCCAATAGCCAAAATCTCCATACTCACAGTACTGAAAAAGCATAAACCACCCAAATCCCACATTAAACTAGTCACAAAAGAAAAACAACCAGTAACCTTTTGCAATCAGATTATTTAAAAACATAAAAAAAGACCTTAACACTAGTATTTAACATAAATTATTTGAATGCTGGTACTTTTAAAGAAAGGGATTTTGGAGGGCAAGATGCAGGGCTGGGATCGGGGGAATGGACAGATATAGGGTTGGACTTCATGTATCATGTGGTAAACAATAATGCTTACTGACAGAACTTACTGTGCCTCTTCCCTACTAGCATTTTATTCTATTATCATGCACTTACGTAGAAAGTTTTCATGCACACTTTCATGCTTATGTATGTAGTTATTGTGAGAATTAGACATGACTGTTTTTATTATACAGTGTTAAGCTGTGTACAGCTGCTTTGATAAGCATTCTTACCTTTTGACTAAGTGCATAACTAAGGCAGGAGGAAGTACTTCACATGCAGGTGTCATTGCACCTGTCCACTTATGCCCGGTGTATATGAGCACATTGCAGGTAGGGTGCCATTCCCTGCTGTCCATGGAGCAGTAAACAATTATGCAATGTTTGCCTGGTCCAGCAAGTATTTATAAATGATTGCCCATTAATAGTTAATTCCTAGCTATTGCCCATTAATAGTGCAAATATAATTTACTTTTGAGGCTGATGCTTGATAGTGGCATGTTTTGTCAATATGAAAAGAAAATGAATCCAATCTGCTTTTCCTATTGTAAAGACAAACGTTCATTTTTTATCTGTAATATCAGTTTGTATGCCATGAAACAGAAAAACATACATTAATACATCTATAGGGTAACAATGAATACAGCAGAAACATTCAAAAAGTTTTATTTTTCCTGTACAAGTGGTATTATGTGATATACAGATGTGTCACAGTTCGGGTGAAATAAGTTTTTTTTTTCATCATAGCTTGATCTTTTAACCTTGTTAGCATTAGTCTGTTTATTCTTGTAATAATCAGCTGAAACTTGAGAAATCTGTTTTGGGTTTATTAGGCCAGATGAATGAATGACTGGATAAAAAGGCGAAGTGACAAGCAGATCACTAGGATACAATGTCAACTGAAAAAGTGACAAGCCCACAGGGTTTTTGTGTCTCATAAAGATGATTAAAATGATTATTAGAACATTGACACTCAATATACAAAAAGACTTTTGAAAAACTGTTGTAGCAATTATGTAAGCAGATGTATAAAAGATAGTTTAGACAAAGCTGAACAGGCAGACAGACAGAACAAGCAACGTGTGGCCTGACCTGTTTTTCTCACTGAAATGTCATCATATATTTCCTTTATGCTATATTGCCTAATCAGAATGCTAAAAAAAAAACTGATACCCAACTACAACAAAAAAATGAGATATGTCAATAGACATATGGAGTAAATTTTGGGTGTCTTGTTTTAATACATATAACTCTCAACCTCTCAGCGCAAGAAATCTACACAAAGCCAAAAGTAATGGAGGTGGGGCAAATGCCCAAAATCACAGACACATTTTAAATGCTGGTCTTATAAGCTTACAAAGTTGCTAAAATAACATCTAAAACTCAAATATCTGTCATAATTTACTGACTACAATGCTCGGTATGTTTTCAGAAAACCACAAATTTTAAGATGGGCAGACCAAAAATATGAAGCAAACTCTGCACAATTGAGAGGTATGATAATACACTGTACTTAATATGCTGCAGATTACCTTAGTAAGACATGCAATGGGCCCTCTCAATATAGAATTAAAATCCAACAAAATGAGCAAAGAAACAAATTCTTGCACTTCTCCACAAAACTTTTAACGAAGAATACATAATGCTTCAGGAAAGAAGGTTTTGCATTTTTATTTTTATTTGTCTACTTTTGTTTGTCTTTTTTTTCCATTTATTTGCATTATTTCAGGTTCTGTATCTTGTGGCTGCATAATGTATTGCAGTACCCACCTCAGAAGTCATCATATAGGCGTTCTGGTATTTCTGTAAACTCAGTCTTTTGTGCCATATCCTAACACTGCAGCCAGCAAACTCTCTAACCTAATGTCTGTCATTAATGCCAAAGCACAAAGTAAATCCACCCTTCTGTGCAGCAAATTCTGTTTATTATGTTCAAATACTTTGCTTTTTTTCTCTGCATGTTGCACTGTAGTTAGTGTATGACATACTCATAAGTTAATGTGGTAACCAATTTCTGACATTTTTGATGAAGGAGGGGCAAAGGTAATAGTAATGTTTCTTGACCTGCTCCATATCAGATGTGGTAGGATGTCATCATGGGTCACAGGTCACTGCTGGTCTGATTTGTTATCAGAAGTAGTGCCTGGGGAGATGCAATCAGAATAGATTATCTTTAGACAGCAGGGCATTCTAATGAATTCTAAGCACAATTTATGCAGGATTTTGATTGGTCTCCAGTCTTAACCAACATACTGTACATTCAATTCATGGATACCAAGAAATTCACCTCAAGAACTGAGAGGTAAGTTTTGATATCTAGGTTGAGAACATATAACTAGTAAATTATGTTCAGCGAGACTTTATCATAATTCTTTGTACTCCAATGTACTACTAGTTAGAAACAAAAAGTGTGGGAATAATAAAGTATACTGTAGCTTTAAATGTTGTAAAACATTTATCACTGACATAGGCACAGCAGTGAGAAGCTAAGTATCCCTCTGATGAAAGATAATAGACACTATGTCTTCCTCAATTTGTGTGTGATGGTAAAGTGTTTATAGTTTCTAAAGATTTTTTTAACTTCTCACCACTGTTTTATGGTGGCCAATGCTGGCCACTTTTATTCTCTTGCACAAGACCAGAGCTTGTCAGTTCTGACAGGTGTGTAACAAAACTTTGTTAAATGCCTTTCATATGTCAGAATTCTGCATAACAAAGTTCTTTTTTTCCTCAAATTCAGTGTGTCATCACAGAGTTCCATGTATACAACTCAGTTATATAACAGTAATGGAGTACACATTATTTTCTCTTTCACTTTTATAGTATAAATCTAGTGTAGTGATAGGTTTGGGCAGTCGGACAGTTCGAACCACAGATCAGACTTCAACTCATTGACAACAGCTGACCCAAAGGACAGCTCTATGAGGAAGACTGGACTTTCCAGTCGCTGTCTACTTTTCAGTAAGAGGTAATGTGTTTACCTTGTACAAGCACGAACCTGCCTGTAAGAGTCTGCTCTCATCCGTGTACCACTGTCGTAATTCACTTTGGGATCACTTCTCGTCAGAGAAAAAAAATGATTTTATGTTAATATTAGTAAAAGGAATGTTAGTTTTCACAAACAGGCCCTTTTACCAGTTTTGACTAAGTTTGCTTTTTGAACACAGTTTACAATGATGGTTTAACCAAACTACCCTGCTCCCTTTAACAATATGCTGTTTTAGTGTATTATAGAGACAAAAATATTGCAGACCCACTACCAAACTCCTTGCATACCTCTTGGTTTTTGTTACTTTAGGACTCATTTCAAAAATAATCACATAAAACTGCATAAGTTATAAGTCCATGCTTCCAAGAGGGTCTATATTATATCCTCGAACGCTTAAAAAAGCGAACGCTGATTGATCAAACTTATTTTCGTGAAACTGCAAAATATCGAAGCAGCAGAAACTCAAATTTTTTCCTAGGGAAAGAATTTGGTTGTCCGTTTCTGTTGCTTTGGTATTTTCAGTGTTATGGTGGAAAGTTACCGGTCGGATTCAGGTAAGTGTGCGATTGTGTGGATGTGAGTGTTAGGGTGATTTAGGTGAGTTAGGGTTAGGGCTCAGGTTAGGTGTGTGTGCGATTGAGTGGACATGAGGGTTAGGGCAGATTTAAGTGAGTTAGGGTTAGGGAGCGGGTGAGGTAAGTGTGCAATAGTGACGGACCTTAGGGTTAGGGTTTGGGTTAAGGTAAGTGGGTAGTTAGTGGTGTGTGCATAGTTTAGTGTAGGGTTAAGTATCAGATTTTAGGTGTATGTGTGTGGATTTATGTTTGTTTGGTGTGCTTGTGTTGTGTGTATGTGTTTTGGATCAGCGATTTGTTTCCCCTGGGAAAAAAATCGCTGATATGACAGTTCGAGATTGTAAGCTTTCACTTAAATTAGGTCGATCAATCAGCGTTCGCTTTTTTAAGTGTTCGATGATATAATATAGACCCTTCCAAGAGAGGTGCAGACAATCTGAATAAATGTCATCAGTCTGAATGAATTTGGTCTTTTTGTAGTAGCTGTTTAGGTTGCATTTCATTACATTGCTCTGTGATTGATACTTTCTGTAGAACATCAGGGTTAGGTTACATGCTACCTGAGGGTTTTGTATACATATGTAATATGATTATTGTGACTCATATCCAGTTTGGAAGAATATCAGCATTCATGCAGCTGCTATATACAACACATGATAAGGTGAGTATCTTAGCATCTGAATCATATGTATGCCACCACAATGCCAGATGCACAAGACCCTAATCCTTTTTGGGTTAATGGACGTTGTCATTATGAATGCAGGGTCTTTATTTCTGATCTCTGCCAACATGACACTTACTGACCCAAGCTCCAATAACACACTGTTTAGCAGATTTGGAGATGATTACTGTTTCCATTTGTGCTGTTGTTTTCTTAAGTACCTGCCATTTCTCAGAGCTTTAATAAAGCACAACCAATGGGTGATGCTTTACTTACACTGCTGGACACAAGATCTGTATATATTTTTCTTTTTGAGATGAACATCCTTAACTAGTTTCTGGAGCTGTGTGCATTAATGGATTTTGTACCTCCTGTGTATGATGTATTACGTTTGGTAGTGCATTATTCACTACATGAGTGAAAAGACCATGGTTCTCCTTGTTTTTAAACATTTCCTAGCTGTTACAAGTGCTTTTTCTACCCATGTCAGAAGGAATATTGCTAAGATCAAACGACTAGCTTTCTTTCATTATACAAAATGCTACAGTTGACTTATGTTTATTTATTGTTGTTTTGTTGGTTTGATGACTAGGATAGTGAACTGATCCAAAAAGGATCTAATTTAAGTAACTGTCGACACTCACATGATCAGAAATATTTTCATAAAGTTTAAAATTACACATTCCCCCAAAACAGGGTAAACATTTTTTATATCTATGTAAAAGTATGAATACTATGTAATAAACAAACGCAGGCATATTATATACACTGTATGAATCAATGGCTACATGA
>NC_056746.1:1542770754-1542818254 GCF_019279795.1 Protopterus annectens | reverse complement strand
ATACTGATAAATAAAGGAACTAGATACCATTATAAAAAAATAAATCTTCCAAAATAAAACTTGTATGTCAAAGCAGGCACATGGCTTTGTGGCATAGAAGGGTTAAGCTGTGATGAGGTTTCAAATGACCTACTTTTGAGTACTGGCACGGGAACTGGAAGTACCAAGACTGAATGAAAAATATGCATGTTAAAGAGACTCACTGACAGAGACACATCAGAATGGAGTGAGAAAAGTAAATGACAGCTGATTGCTGGGCTGCTTTGTCCAACAAACTAGCTTCTTATTGTATTATGTGGATTTAGATGTCCTTGTTCTTTGCTTGTGTGGTTTTCAGTTTCTCTAAGAACCAAACTTACATTTATTTCATATTAGTAATGGTCATGTTACACAGGAGCTACTCATGAGACTACAGTACATAAATCAGTGACTGCAGTTCCACTGTGCCTTGTGTATGGTAGCACACTCAGCAGCAACAGAAAACAGCCCCCCAACACACATTCCTTGGAGACAGGTATTCAATTTACGTTTATTACAGGGAAGATTGTAATATCATGGCAACAGCACTCTGAATCGTCTCTAGTGAACATCAAGATATGCTGTCAAACAGGAAATACAATATGTAAGACTCTGTATTATATCATGAAAGAGTTCTTTAATACTCCAGACTGGAAACAAATTGGACATACATTCAGATATGTACATACATCTATTGTCTACATCATTGCATAGTAACTAAGCAAATACATAATGCCTCCTGTACTTGTCATTTGCTGATAAACAGAGTTCCCCTTATGCTGTAATTATGTTGGTAGTATTCCCAGATCCCCAAAGTAATGACACTAAGAATAAACATCGCTGAATAAATTATTGCTGATACACACCTCAGAAGAAAAAATTACTTAGCAATGCAAAAAAAAAAAAATATTCAGAACATCTAGATTGACATATCCTGTCCCATATCCACACAAAATCTTAGCTTTATATCCAATTTCAATACTAGAATGTAAGAAATAAAACAAACCTCTGCTGTGTTAACGGAAAGATCTTATTGGGTCACACGTCATCATTTCAAATGTTGAAGTGTTTGACGCCTGCTGATTCTCATACAGGTTGCAGCATTTCTGTTCAATGGGGATTTCTTCACAACATATTACAAGCTTCCCACCATGCTTTGTGGAAGCCACATAAATGCAGAAATTACTCAAGGCACACTGTTTCTAAAACTACCTAGCTGCACATCTCAGTGGGGTAGTGCACATTTCTGCAGCAGAAATGCTTTCCTTATTTTCTTCCAGTTTGTCATACTTTCATGGTAAAGACTGCAGTTTTACAGAAAGCAAAGCATATACTACTTTATTTTAGATGCTTAGGTGATGTTACTGGTTAACATAGTAGATCTCCTCTCCTTCAACATTCAATGTAATCTGGGAATCTAGTAATCCTAACTAATATGCCTGACTGAGCAGGATACCTTAATAATCCATTTCTTTACTGGAAACAGAGCAGTCATAGTTTAAGAGCATTAGCTAGGATGGTGAGGTAGAGGAAACGGCAATAGCATGGCCATGCGCTAGATGCACTAATTCAGACCTGCAGCCTGTGCACATGTCTGCTGCTCTACCTTTTAAAGCACTTATCAGAAAACGTTAAACAGCCAGCACCACTCATTTTAGCATATTTGCTTAAGAATTATGGCGAGACAAAGGT
Organism: Protopterus annectens; assembly: GCF_019279795.1. Classification (NCBI taxonomy): domain Eukaryota; kingdom Metazoa; phylum Chordata; order Ceratodontiformes; family Protopteridae; genus Protopterus; species Protopterus annectens. The sequence continues at coordinate 1,542,816,544 of NC_056746.1, read as the reverse complement.
TCAAAATCAGTGACGGGGACAAAGGTTCAAAATCAAAGACAGCTTTTACCTATTGCTCTGGTTCACTTACAACATTAATACAACAACAGGTTTTACAGCAATATGCATTTACTAGATGATAAGAAATATGAAAAGCTAATGTCTGACAACAATACCTAATGCCAAGGAAATGTAGTTTTCCAACCTTAAGGGAAGTAAACACTTTTCTTAAGGAAGAACAAACAAGAAAAAGGGAAAACGTGTTGTACAGGAACAATATCAGCACTTTCTATAATTCTCAATGATTTACCAAAAGAATAGAAAAAAAAATTATCTCAGACAGAGCAAAAGTATGAAGTAAACTCAGGGACAGCTGTGAGGCATGGACAGCAGACAGAAATTAAACAATTTTACCATTTGCTGCTGTTCTTTGCTAGCCAGTCTGTTAGTTGTAAGTTCCTAATGTGAAACATGAAAGGTGTGTGTGTGTGTGTGTGTGTGTGTGTGTGTGTGTGTGTGTGTGTGTGTGTGTGTGTGTGTGTGTGCGTGTGTGTGTAAGTAACAATTTTTAAGCACCCCCCCCCGTCACTGTTACAATCATGTCTTGTGCTAGTGAAGCACTTACCGAGTTTAGTATTTTCTCCATATTGGAGCAAAATAGGTTCATGGGTTCATCGGTTGGTACTAGGCTATCAGCCCTAGGGCCTATATAAGCCTAGCCATAACAATTCCCTGGCTATTTCTTCCAACAGTATTTACTTCCCTGGACCCCTGTCTAGCAGGGTGACTGACGTGATCCCTCGGGTGAATTTCCTATCTCCCATTCAATCATCAAGGTTCTTTTTGAAAAGGGCCAAAGAGGTGCTCTGCTTGACATGTATGGGCAGTCTATTCCAGAGTCTGGGGAGTCTCTGGGTCAGGAACCTATCCCTCCAGCATGTTTTGTTCATTGTGATGGCAAGGTTTAGATCCCTGGAGTGTGTGTCTCTGAGGGATTGGGGCTTCTTTAAGTGTAGCATGTCCAACAGTTCTGGGTTTGACATGGCCTTGTATGTTAAGCAGAGATCGCCTCTGAGTAGACGATATGCGACAGAGTATAGGTGGAGTTTTTTAGATAGTCAGCATAGGGCATCTGCTTTAATCATGGTAACACAAACACTACATGCTAATAATATACAATTACAATCTGGAATATAGGAGAAATGACTAGTTCACAAAAATGTTTAGTGAATGTAGCTTTTTTAACTGTTCCCCAGTGAGCATAACTTTGTAGACAAAATACGTGTTGATATATTGTTTGTGTCTTTCTGCTTTTCCCGGTTAGGGTTCGCCACAGCGGAACTCCGGTCCGCTAGTGATTGGCAGTAGAGTTTTATGTGCTGGCTTGCCGGGCCTAACGCACAACCTGCAACGAAGGAACGTATTCCAGTATTGTTATATTTTAGTGTTACAAGCTTAAAAGTGGCTACATCTTCTACTCTAATGCAAGGTTGTCAAAGCAGGAAAGGTTAGAGAGGTAAATAGAATAGATGGTATTATGTCTTATGAAGTGGTGTCGAGTATGATGAGTTCATATGGAGTGTGCATGTATGAAGAAATTAGCTTGGTGTTGAACACATGCATAACCAAGAGTTGTTTAAGTACAATTTAACTTTGCTCTGAATTTATTTCCACTTCTCTATGTGGCATTGTGTACCACATTTTTGAGACATAATTAGAGTAGCATGGATCTTAATATATTCTTCTTATGCTAATGTGTTCAGTTTTCCCACTTATTTGTCTTTTATTTGTTTGTACTACTGTTAATGTAGTTCATTCCAAAATTACCATTGTGATATTAGACTAGGTGCAGGCTTCCATCAGATGTAATAATATCAGTGATTTTTTTGTATGCTGGTTGATTATGATACTGTTTCTGTAGTATTACATAAAGCTTTGCACTTGTAAGGATCTGCAGTTTTCATACCTATGTAAGTCCAAATGTACAGTATTTTATGCTGAATATAGTCAGCATGTGCATATTTAAGTTAAGTCTTAGAAAGTATTTATCTTCAGTTTATTACTGTAATAGTGTATTGATGTGTATGGTTACTAAGTTTATTTTGTTGTCTTCCCTTCATTTATCTACTCTAAAGTGTTTCTGCAGGTTATTATTATTATGTTTTAGTATTTTCTACACTATAATTTGCCTTTTACCTTAATTATATTCTTAATTTTGCATTTATTCTGTTGCGGATATCCCCAAATTAATTCCATTACATTATTTTTTTGATTGCTGTTCTGCATCTTGAGACTTTGACAATGTGCTTTGCAAGCTACTGAAGGCTTAAATTATTCTGAGAGACTGATTTATTAACTGATTGTTGGAAAATTACTTGACAGTGTCTGCATTAAGTGCAGATTATAAGCTTATGTCTAATCACAGTCAAAAAACACCAAAATCAAACTTGGAACAAATGGTTTGCTGAAAGCTGGAAATACAGGCAACAAAACTGTACTTAAAGGAAAATTTAGTTGCAAACCTTTTTAAAATCACTGCTTGTAGATTTAAAACCCAGTCCTTTTATTTATACATAAAATGATGAGTGCATTCATCTTTTTATGTGAAAGACTCCATCAGACAAATAATCAAATTACACTCATGCTTAAAAAGTATTTTAGACCAATAAAAATAATTTAATAAAACCATGTGATTTTCAACCCACCCAACAAGCTCCACACAATTCATAAAACGCTTTTACTTCATAGCAGTTTACAAAACTCAACTGACATACTCTTGTGAGGTTAGCTTAGCAAACAAGGTATCCATGCCACAAACAAAAGGTGCAAGGTTCAACTCTCATCTGGGGCAAGCTGCCACCCCCCCCCAGATAACACCCAGCCCTAGCCTTTATAAATATATGTTCAAATTTAAAATTGAATGTTGCTCCTCAATGAAACCAACTTAAATATGTTTACTATCTCTGTTGAGTCCTTAGTTTTAATAAACAAACTACTGATACATTTTCATTTAAACCTTGCTGGAGCTCGGCATTCAAATAAAGTTGGCAATACAGTTCATGTTTTTCAAGATTTAAAGTCCAAGGTCCTCCTCTTTCATTCACTGCAATTTGTTCAAGTATGATGAATGTAAAACAATGGGTGGGGTTTTGATGTACATGTTTAAACAGTGCACTTGTACTTTTCTGTTTTTTTTATGTCATAAATATGTTCATAGACTCTCTCCCTGAGTCCTCTGTCTGCCTTACTAATGTAAGTAGTAGTAGTAGCAGTAGTCTCTAGGGAAATTACAGCTTCCCCTCCATTTGCCTGCTGATTTCACTGATTGATTGTTTGGTCTTGGCAGTTTCCCACCCCTGGTCTAACCCACTCCACTTGCCCTCACTATGCTCAGGCTCACTCCTGCTCCACTACCCTACCCCCATTCCCAACCACCCCCACATCTACTACATTAATACCTAGCATAACTCCACCCTCTAACTCTTCTCTACCTATCACACCACTTCTTCCTCTAATTTCCATCCCACATATCCTTGACCCACCCACTACAATCCTTAAATATACTTCACTCCTACTTCTCCCCTTGTCTGGATTTTTCTATTACTATCTACACATAAGATTCCCCTATAACCTGCTCTTTCAGTACTTGCACTTTTATCCTACATACCCATTAATAAGCTATCCAGCTACTCTCTGTCCTATCTGTCTAACCCACCCCACACTCACTCCCTTACAACTATATCACTCTTACATCCATTATAGATACCACCACTACACTACTTTTCCTCTAACAGCCTCTCTCCTACTCGGTATAATTCTCCATATCACAATGTCTGTCATCTGTAAAACTATTATTGTTCCTCTCTCTCTATACCCCTATCTTCTCCATCAACTAACATCTCTTCAAATAACCCAAATACCTTCTAAACCTTCTTGTACAACATCCACATATACTCAGTCTCTCTCCAACTAGCCCACAATAGCCTCTAGCTTATATTTAACAGACTTAATTTTACAAAATAAACTAAAAATTCTTCCCTCTTACACATTCAGTTCACTAACTCTGTTCTAGGCTGCCACCACAAAACTAAAAAACAGCAGCAACCAGTAAATATTCCCACCCATAGTAACCTAATAATATGTGGGGACATACATCCAAATCCAGGCCCATTCCCAACCTCCTACAACCAACCCAACTGCATAAAATCCCTAAATTTCACTACCATCAATCTACAAAGCATAAGAAACAAAATCCCAAACTTTCATGCATGCTTAAGCTAAAATCAACCTGACTTCACTGCCATTGCCGATACTTGGCTTAAACCATATACTAAAGATGCAGAATCCCTGCCACCTAACTATACTTGTCTTAGAAATGACAGACTACATAGAAAAGGTGGAGTCATCACCTTGATATACCCCATTGCCTTCACTGTAGCCCCATATACTTAACCCCATTCCACAATTCTCCACAGCTGAGCTGCTGGTAGACTTCTTAAAACTAAATAATTACAAAAGCCTCTGCATCATGGTCTTATATGTTCCCCCAGGTAATAATATCCCTATTCTAGAAAACATCCTTACCTGGGCATCTAACAATATTAATAATGAAACTATCATCTTAGGGGATATTAACATTAATTGGCTGGATATCACTAACCACCCCCCACTAACATTAACCTATATAACTTTACTCAGCTGATCACTGATATAACATGACTCAGCAACAAAAACAACTAAGGGTCAATACTGGACTGGATCCTAGTATCCATTCTTAATAAAGTTTCCATCTCTGGCACTCTACCAAAGAGTATTAGCAACCACCTACCAGCCTTTATAATATGCAAAACCACCTCAGCCATAAGTAATCATCAACTTAAACCAACCAGAGACTTAGCTCACTTCTCACCTGACATCTTTAATGAAATTTTGCAAAGTATCAATTGGGCAAAATTTAAATCTCTCCCTCTAGATGATCCAGTTGAATTCTTCAATTCAACATTCCTCAAGATCTTAAATAGTGTGGCTCCACTATGACTAAAAAGAGTCAGGGATAATCATGCCAGGTGGCTCACCAAACCCACAAAGTGCTGCTACGGACAAAGCTTGGAAATCCTGGCAAAAATACAAAAATCCTTCTGAACTCCCTCTCTACAAACAGCTACAAAATCAGGCAAAGTGACTAGTCATTAAAGATTAAAAAAAAAACACTTCCACAGTCTCCAGGACCAGCATAAGCTAAACCCAAAGAAATTCTGGGGAGCAATCAATTCACTGCTTCACTCAGGCTCTAACAACAACCCATGCCCACACCCTGCACCCTCAAGATAACTTCTCTCTTTAACTCATACTTCGACACCATAGCAAAGCTTACCACCTCCTTCCCACCTACTAGCCACAACTCACCAACCCAGCCATCATCACAATCTACACCCTCCTCTCTACCTAGCTTTTTTCTCTCACCCATACCCACTTCCACTATAAAAAGCTCCTTCAATAAAAACTTGCACTAATGCTCCAGATAATCTTCCTGCTGAATTCTTACAACTGTCAGCAAGCTTCTTTGCTTATCCCATCAGTATTCTCCTCAACAGATCCATTCAGGAATCCCTTATACCACATATCTAGAAAAAAGCAAATGTTCTCCCCCTCCATAAAGGCAGCAATAAATCTGACATCTCCAACTTCCAACCCATCACTATTCTGTCCCTTATCTCCAAAATATTAGAGAAATGTGTCCATACCCAGATTCTTAATCATTTAGTTAATAACCAGCTTCTTTCCCCCACCCAACATAGTTTTAGGCCAGGTCACAGTACTAATACAGCTCTCATATCTTTTATTGCCACAGTAAATAGTGCTTGTGATGCCGGCCTCACCTTCTCTTGACCTCTCAAAAGCCTTTGACACTTTATCCTATCCCCTTCTACTAACCAAACTCTCTAATTTAGGTACCTCACCCTCAACCCTGAACTGGTTCTCAAACTATCTCACTGGTAGACAACAATCCACTAAATGGCAATAATCCTACTCACCTTTCCTCAAAATAACCACAGGAGTACCCCAAGGATCCATATAAGACCCTGTTCTATTTAGCAGATTCATAAATAACTTCCATGACACTCTCACCCAAGGCACCGTTATCCAATATGCAGATGATTCTACACTCATCTGCACTGCCAAATCCACTTCTGAGTTACAACTACTAACCCAGCATGTTTTTACTTCTGCTGAAACTTGGATGTCAAATAACCATCTCATACCAAACCCCAACAAAAATAAACTTCTATTATTAACGCCAAAAAAAAAACCCTTAACAAGATTGAATTCTCTGTCCACTCCCAGAACAGCACTATCATAGAAGCCATAGAACCAAACTCTTAGGTGTTATCATTGATGATAACCTTACATTTGACCTCCACATCCACAGAAATATTAAAAAAACACACCAGAAACTGGGTACCCTGTACAGACATAGCCATTTCCTTAACCCCATTGCAAAAAAAGCTATAGCCTCATCCTTTCTACTACCATCTCTACTATATGGAGCACCTATCCTCACCAACATCCAGTTCTCTCTGAAAACCAAACTTGACTCATGTTACAATAAAGTCACCAAATTTGCAACACATGTGAAATTCTCAGCACATCACTGTTCATCCTTATGGCAACTAAATTGGCTTGAACTACCACATTATCTAATCTATCTACAGTTAACTACTGCACATAAAATTTTATATAAACCATTAACTTGCCCTTCTCTTTCCTCCCTGCTGTCTTTATATCACCCTAATAGACCCCTCAGATCTGAAAACAAAACACTGCTCAAAGCAGAAAAACACAATCTCCCAGCTGGTCAAATGCTCTATTCTTTTACTGTGTCTAAACTATGGAACACTCTCCCATCCTCAATCACCTCCATCCTTAATCCTGCTCTCTTTAAGAAGTCCCTTAGACAACATCTCTCATCAGAATGGCTATGTGCACGCCAAAATAAATTTAGCTAAACACTGCTCCACCTACTTTAATCCATTTTTCTGTGGCTTGCTGGTGTGTCAGCTCTCTCTACAACCAAGCCCCACTTGCCATATCCATTTCTTCCCTCCAGGCTATCTTTCACTTTCTTTCTCTACCTCTCACCTCCATTACTAACCACCAGAACCATTACTCTGTCTTGACAACTTCCTCTTCTCATACCTCAAATTTCTAACAGTTAATATCTAAAAAACTATCATCGCATATGTATATACCCTCAGCAATCTACAATCTCTTAACTGACTTTTTCTTGCATAATGGGTAGTATGTATATATAATCTGAACCTTCTGCTCATACCATGTCGAAGCTTGTTATTGTATAATACTGCTTAACTCTGGTATGTATTTGTAATTTGCACCTGACTTGTTAAGTGTATGTCCAAGGTTGTTAGTATAATATTTGTTATGTATATGTCCAAACTTGTTACTGTATAATTTTTAACTCTGTTTTTTATTAGTAGTTGCATCTATTTACTAATTGTATGTGGAGCTTTTCTCCCCGGGCCTCCACTGAAAATGGGCTCACCTAGGCCCAGTGGATATTCCTGGTAAACAAATGCAATAAATAAATAATAAATGTAAAAGCATGTATATGCTGAACTGTAACTGTGATTTCATGGGTGGAGATAAGGTAATCCTTCTTAACAAGAATAAGTTGACCTTGAGGGCAATTCTCACACTTGAACATTCCAGGGTTGTTGGTTTTGATAATTACCTTGGGTATACTCAACCCTTTTTCGAACATTGCCTTTAAATTCTTCCCCTTTTATATACCACATGTGGACATTCATAGATTCATAGATTAGTACTAAGCTAACTGCCCTTGTGAGCCATTTTAAGCTTAGCCAATTATCCCTTTTGAGACTCAAACCCTGCACCTTGTGTTTGTAAGGCAAACACCTTAACCATTAGGCCACCCTCCCCACTAATAATCAGCCCTTGCAAGTCTCGAACCCAGGACCCTGCACACCATAACCACAGTGATTTACCACTAAGCCATTTAAGCCATGAGCCAACATTTTTGTTTATCCTCTGCTCACTCCTTAAGATGGGTTCATTTTTTTACCAAAATGTCCTTTATTGCCATACTCTCAGTTGTAAAAGTGATCATAAAGGCACACTTAAAAGTCCTCTGATTTTTGGTGTGGTTGAAGTCTGGGTAGTAGTAGGCTCAGTCCCCTTACTCCAATTCCCATTGTTGTGGCAGATAGTCTTCTCATTTTCCAAAACTGGATTAAATATCTTTTATCGCTTATTGATGACTTCATACATTAAGCTGTTAATTAAGTCATTTGGATACCCTCATACTTTAAACATGTCCTTCAGCCTCTGACATTCATCCCAGAAACTTTCAACTGTCACCATTCTTGTGGTCCAAACAAACTGTCCCTTCACTACCACTCTCTTTTGACTTAACAGATGAGAGCTGGCAAAGTGAAGGAAACTGTTGGAATAAGTGGCTTTTCTATAAATTTCAGAAACAAACATCTGGTTTGTTGTATGTTTCATCAAGAGGATATTGAGATAGGCAATCTGGTCATTGTTATATTCATGTGTAAAATTTAAAAACTATGCAGTTGTGTTAATGTACTTGATAAATTTCAGGATGTCTTCTCTGTCCCCATCCCAGAGGATAAACATATCATCCAGGAACTGGGAATATAATCTACAATAGGAAAAGAATTCTGAAGGAAACAAATAATTCCACTCCCACTGGACCATTACGATATTGATGAACAGACCCCCGCATGGTGAACCCATAGTGACACCCTTACTTTGTAAATACAACTTTTTTTTGAAGACCAGGTAATTATTTTTAGCTCCATCTCCAATAGATTCTCATAAAGATTAATGTGATCTTGCTGCATCCCTTTTTGTTGCAAAAATTCAATAAGGATTGTGAAAGAAGTGATTTAGTGAAACACATTATTGAAAAGGGAGATGAAAATGTTTTTAGTTTCTTAGTTATTGAAACCTTAAGCAGGAGTCCACGCTTGGGAGATTTTAATAATTTATTGGAGCAGTGTGAGGCAAGATGGATTATAAGGTTACGTGCAGATAAGTCCCCTTACTGAATGCAAGTGTTCCCCTTAAGCCTTATTTACAGGCACGGCCACTTAGATAGATTTAAATTTTTTATTCATTATTATTTTTCATATTATAGTTTTTCATACATATAATTTTATTTTCATTTGTATTTTATTTACCTTTTAGTGTATCTTAAGTTGTGGCATACTTTATCTCATTATTTGCACTTGCACACAATTAACTTATTTATTCATGATGTCTTTATGCCTATTGGACAATCTGATGATATAATTGATTATGTGTGGTTATTTAAAAGGAATACTGTGTTTTTTTAAAATGGTCTGATAAAGCACCTTTGAGTTGGTGTGAAAGCGCTTACTAATAAAGTGTTTTTACATGTTTTATCTGCTGTGTTTTGTCCTATATACCTTTTGTTTGTTTTTCTACCATAAAAACCTATACAGGATTCTGCTTCCTTATTATTTATTGTGTTTTGAATTACTTCAGGTAACAGTTGATTTATTAATGAATCTCCTGATGTTATTACATCAGTCCACATAATAACAATGTTTGAAGTATTTTGAGTAATGATTCTTAGAAGCTATGCATGGGATGCCTGTTATGAACGTGTTGACTACAGAGTGTAGATTCAAGAGTGCTGGGCTGTAATTTTATTTTAGACCTATTGTAACTTTGATTTTTTTTTTTTTTTTTTTATGGGTGTAAAATAAATAACACCAAACACTTTCAGTTTTTATTAAATGCCATTTACAAGAGATATTTAAAGGGATAACTATACTCCATTTTGGATCAAAACAAATGAGTATTTCAACTTGAATTTGATTATTTCTTTGAGCAGTATTTCTCAAAATGTCATATCCAAAGAATTAAGACCTCTTGACATTTATCTGAAACTGTGCATTAAATTTTAATGAACTCAGAATTACAGTACCTAAATAACTACAAATAACACCTACTGTAGAATAGATGTTCAGTTTTTATCCTCTGTTCTTTCTTAACAGTCATTAAAATGCATTTATTATGATAAGTTAATTAAATTAGACTGCAACTACTCTGTCAGCAAGTTCAAGTCAGTTTATATAATGTTTGCTGCTAATAATGAATCAGAGATTTCTCCCACATTATAGTTGTATGTATATTTTGTAAACCAAATTGCCAAAATAAGGAACTGTGAAGGCATGAGCCAAACTGAATAAGAGAGAGAGAGAGAGATACAGTTATCAAGCTCTCTAAAATGTAACTTGTAACATCAGTCATCATTCCATAAGTTAAGCATGAATGTATTTAATATATAATGCAAGAGTTAATCTCATAATATTTCATTATATACAACATATTTATTGTCATCTGAAGTGTCTTTGATAAATTCATGCAGTTACTTTCTACTGGAAGTCTAAAATGTCAGGGTTCTTTCACAGTCCTAAAATAATCATGGTTTGAATTCAGCACTTGTAACAGATGAATAAATTGTGGGATAAATAACATTAAGTAGACTACCTGAATGTTTATATTTTTTTCTGTAGTGTGCACTCTTTATATTTTGAGGCAGTGAACATGAGGCACCATTATTTCCCCTCGAAAGATGAGATTTGTCATGCATTTGCATGACATACACTCTGCAAATGATGCCTCAATAAATACAGGGGGACCTGAGCAGTGACATTTTGTATGTATATTTATTTTACCTATTTGTTGACGATGTAAGCTTATTAGACACAATTGTCTTTTCACTGTTGGCCTATGAGCTTTGTCCAATGATGTGACATGCTTAAAGTCACACAGTAGGCAAAGAATATTGAAGGAATGAAACCCTCTACCCTAAGCATGGAAGCAACTTATTAGGAGTGCACACCTTTAATCCTTTGTACTTACTGTTGGACTATTTTATATACAGTGGTTGTTGATCAAATGGCTTGTTCAGCCAACATTTCAAAATGTAACTTTGCTTGTATTGCTTATAAAAGGTTCTGTTGGTGCCCTAGCTTTTCCTGTCTATCCTAATCATCTGCTCCATCACTGAAACCTATGTCCCAATCCTATGGTAAAGGTGTTACATTCTTCCTCTCCATAATGGTGGAAACTCAAATGAGTTCTCTAATTCAGGCCTAAAGCCATACTGTCTCCCCTCTAAAAGAATCTGAAGAAATGTGTCCAGTCTCAACTCCTTAGTTTTCTTACTGACAACTGCTCCTTTTCCCCTACATAGCAAGTTTTCTTTTGACATAGTATTCCACCAGAAATTGCTTCAAAAACTGGCTTGCTCAGGAATACATAAAACATCACTAGCTTGGTTTTCCAGCAACCTCTCAAATAGGCAATAGGCAGTAAAATGGTAAAATAACATCCCCTATTACCTTTCCATTACAGTGGGTATCCATAAAGGATCCATTTTAGGTTCACTGGTGTTCAATATATTCATTAATGATCTCCACCTAGCTTGTAAGCAGGCCACTATTATACAATAGGCAGATGATTCAAAAATCATCTGTTCTGCTAAAAGCATGGATAAATTAAAATAACTCACCCAAGAGACTTTCTCCACGATAGAGGCCTAGCTGTATGATACACAGCTGCTCTTTAACCCTATACAGTTATACTATTTACCCCCAAACATTCAAATGACTACAAAAATAATTTCAAAATCATTTCCTCCAACAATACCAACATACAACTAATACGTCAAACTAAGGTTTTAGGAGTCACTATTGATGAAAACTTAATGTTAACTCATCATATCAAGCAAAATTTGCAGCTAATCATCTTTATGTGGCAAATCACTATCTGGACATAAAAAAACTTCAGTGGTTAGAGCCAAGTCATTTCTTTACAATTTCCCCACTAGTCACGTCCCATAAACTCATCTATTATCCAATCAAATGCCCTAGTTTGAAAAATATTCTCCAACTTTATGACCCAAGTAGATAGCTGAAATACACTGACAAATTGTTATTAACTGTTACAAAAACCAAAAACTCAGTTAGTGAATCTTTGCACTCCACTATCCTAGCCAGCATTTGGAAATTCTTTCTCTCACTCTAAGAAACACAGCAAACACTCACTCTTTTAAGTCACAAACATGGCTGTTTCTGTGCATACACAACTCCTGGATGATAAATGTCCCACCCAGTCTGTTTCTTATTCCTTCTAAGCAATAACCCATTAGTGATTGGCCCACTATCTCCTCTCTGCCCTTTACCTCTCCGTCCTCTTCCTTCTACCTATCCTAAAACTTTATTGCTCCCCTTTTAATAGTAATCTTCCATTTCTCCTTTTCTCTCTTTTTACCAGGTTCTTTTCCAAATATGATTCAGCTATTAATTAATAATATTCTGTTTTTAAGTGTTGTTTATTTATTAATTACTTGCATAACTCTGTTGATTATGTGTACAACTATTTTTATTTTATATTCTTTAAGTAACACTTTTTCCCTGTAGCTTTTGTCTATGGAAAAAAAGTTTCATAGCTTATTACTTGATGTTGCTATTAATTAATGATGCTCTGTTTAAATGTATATTTATTGATTATTTGTATAGCTCTGTTTATTATATTTGTTATGTAATGTATTTTCTGTAGCATTTCTCTGCAGAAAAAAGTTTCATAGCTTATTACATGATGCCAATACTAATTAATGACACTCTGTTTAAATTTTGTATATTTATTGATTACTTATATACCTCCGTTTATTATTTTCTTTATGTAACATTATAATTTTTCCAGAGCTTTTCTGTCTGGGCTTCAACTGAAAAAGAATAGCTTTCTGCCCAGATGAATTATCTCAGTAAACAAATGCAATAAATAAATCAAACAGAAATAAAGGACAACCCCATTTCCAGTGAGGAGTTTCATAAAAATAACTCTACTTTATACAATAAGAAATATTTGCTTTGAATGGCTTTAGCAAACCTGGGTATACAAATATATTATTTGTATGCAAGATTTAAGGGGTAAAAACTGCCATGGGAATATAAGGCTAGGCTACTTACAATGCTCACAGATCGATAACCTAGTAAGTAAGTATATAAACCTATATGTGATTTGTCTTTTTGGTTTGACTGAACATGAATACTGTTATCTTTGTAATGTTTTATTATTGTCATTTCTTAAATAATTGAAGCAAGTGGTGGTTGTAGACTGATTGAGAACTAAAAGAGAATTGCCTATCCTTGGACAACCAGTGATAGAACAGCGATCTCTAATTTTACATCTCCATATTTCCATCTTTCCGTTTTTCTCAACTGCTTATCCTCATAAGGGCTGCAATAGCATCAAGCTGACAAGAGCAGAGGAGTTACATATCCTAGTAGCACATTATTAGTATTTAAAATAATAAACGGAAAAGCTACTTTTACAAAAATGTAAAAAATTATGCAACAGCAAGGGAATGTTTAATAAAATGTCTAAAAGCAAACTGAATTCATATATCATACTGCAGATTATAGCAGCTTACTACAAAACCAGGTCCTTCTGCACTGCATTTGAATGTCAAAACAAACATTTTATCTAAATGACTTTGAGTGGCAAAGAAATGTATATATTAATAAAAACACCAATGAGTTCTGTTCAGTAGGCTGTCAAATTCTGTTTGATTATGCATTTTTTGTTACACTACATAAGTTGCATTGAATGCAGTCATCAATAATTTCTTATTTGCTATTGGTGTTCTCGTGACTTTTTGGAGCATGGGAACATGATTTTTGGGCTTGCAAGTTACATGAATTTTGGAAAGGGGTAGAAAAGTATATGCAAAGGATATGGGGTCCTACTGTCATGGTTAGTTAAGAGTTGGTACTGTACATAGTGAGGATCCTTGTGAACACCTCAAATTATATAAAGAGAAGTTTACATTCAGAATTTCTACTGAGCTGAATTGTACCACTTTTTTTGTAGGGGAAATCATTATGTCCACCTTCAATACAAACATAGAAAGAAGGGCTTGCAAACTGTAAAGAAAGGACCTATAAAGAAATTTTACTCTGATAAGCTTATCAAATGCTTGATGAACCAGTACAAGAACATCAGATAGATAGGTAAAGGGTTTACTAGAGTTAAGTTTGTAAAAAAAGGAATGACTCATGCTTGCAGCTGATTGGATAATCTAGGAGATTTGACACGGTATTGGTGCAGCCTGTAGAGTCTGATAATTTGCTAACTGGGAAGTTACACTTCAGGTTGCCTCTGTTAGGATGCTGTGTAGCTTGGAATAAGGACATTTTGTCTAGTGCAGGAGGGATTTGTAGGTTGTATCGATGTTTGCTGTATTAGTTATTTGTTTTCATGCTACTTTGTTTTGTAAAATTGGTTTAAATATATGATTGATGAGAATGTATTTTTGTATCTGTTTTTCTCTTCCACAGCTGACCATCCATGGACTCTAGTACTCATCCTCATTTACTGGGTCTATCAACCCCTGCTAGCCTCCCCCAGACTTATTCTGATAAGGGTCAGGTGTTCATGGTACCACATCACACTGCTGCTAGGCATGGTTTACCTAACTATGTGCTTCTGACACATGCTTAAAACACCCTGTATGGAGGAAGTGCAAAGAGTGGATGTCACTGATCTGCATGGGATGGACATTACAAGCTTCCCTGACCACATTTCTGGAAACATTCTATGGTTGTCCCCCAAGCCTCCATCTGAGTCAATGGGCAGCTTTGTGCACGTGTGGGTGTGTCTACCAGCCAGTCCTCACCTCCTAGTGCCTCAGATGCCTGACCACTAATCGGCTCTGGATTGCCTGCATCAAAATCAGGACTTTATAACACTGTGGCATGGTGTTGGTGGTTGATTGATGGGACTATTGTGTCAGGAAATTGTTACTGAAGTAAAAGGCATTTTAATGAAACATTTATTTTGGTCACTGCTTTATCCTCAGGACAAATACTGGATTTTTTCATCAAATACTTTAATCATTTATCCATTTAATAAAGCTAATAATGTTTTGATATTATTTTAAGTCCAACTCCATTTCACATGCCCTTGTAACATGCCTGCCATTGATTTTTATGATCCTTTACCACTTCTGTCATTATGTTCTGAGACATACTCCTGCACGTGTTCAGTTTGACATGAATCTTTTGGACCAGTTCCACACTTGACCCTGCCCTGCTCACCGTAGTCCCCTGTGAATGCCACATTTAAGTTCCGGGACATGTTGTTGTAGGCTACATCTTCCTTTGGTCAGGCCTAACTTTTGGACTATTCCAATGCATGGCCCCAACCTGCTAAGATAAGATACCACAGTCATTGTTGGCATCCTGATGCCATAACAAAGCCTGTCCCTTTGCTGCAGGTTTCATGCCAACTTACTTACACCTAAGCAGCTGACCTTTCTGACTTTTCTCATGCCCTATTCACTAGGTTCTTACTTTGTTTAATATTAGGAAGGGATGTTTTCTTCAGATACATCCAAATTCTACTGTAGAAAGAAGTTGGTCCCTTTGCTGCAGTTGCTTCTAAACACTGTAATATCTCTCATTATAAAATCATGTAATATTCATCCAGTATATTATTCTCATATTTACAATCCTCTCTTGCTTATTTTTCAGTGAAGTGTGTCAATATCTCCTTAGGACTGCTTATCTATAATGAAGACAAATGTCTCCAGAGTGGAGATGAATGAAGCCATGCCATTCCCCTTTAAAAAAACTGAGAGATAATTTAAGGGAGGATTCGTGGAGAGGAAGGCAGAAGCCTCACTTGAGAGAGAGAGAGAGAGAGAGAGAGAGAGGTAGAGAGGCTGGCAAGGGCCTGGAGAGAAATACAGGAAAGAGCCTTGGAGACAGAGAGAGGCAAAAGGCCTAGAAGAAACTCCTGGTAGAAGAAAAGTAACTTAAAAAAAGCCCTGCAAATTATTTAGGAAACCAATGCCTGTCTTGTTGCATAATTTGGGTTAGACGTGGTATACAACAAATAATCTGCCTCCTTGACCTTAGTAAAACCAAAACACAGAGCTGTAGCTGGGGCAGTTGGCACCCTGGGCAGTCTCATTGTCTTGAGGTAAAAAAAAAGAAATGATTTCTAGCACTAGACAAAGCACTACTATGTGTCTCTATGTGTCTCAATAGTGGTTCTTACCTACCTTTAGCTACTGAGCTATTCTAACTCAGTGGTACAATTATGTAACACACATAAACACACATACACACATACACACACACACACACACACACACACACACACACACACACACACACACACACACACACACTCAAATGCATGTGCACACACATACATACCCAGGTACAAACACACACACACACAACCATACAACAATACAGGCACACAGACGCACACACACACACACACACACACACACACACACACACACACACACACACACACACACACACTCAAATGCATGTGCACACACATACACACCCAGGTACAAACACACACACACAACCATACAACAATACAGGCACACAGACGCACACACGCACACACACACACACACACACACACACACACACACACACACACACACACACACACACACACCAGCACACATACATGCAAACATGCATGAGCGAGTGCGTGCACACACACACACACACACACACACACACACACACACACACACACACACACACACGCACACACACACACACACACACACAGACGCATACATGCGCACACACACACACTCACTCTCTGTAGGCACTTGTTCAGTCTTTTGTGTCTCCTATTTCACAGGCCATCCTGTTCTTGTCCTACTTCAGATGTCCACTTCTCCTATGTGTTACAGACCAGTAGGAGAGTGAGTTAAAACTGAAGCTTGTTTCACAAGTTCTTTATTTAAAGGCCAGTAAGTATCTCAGACAGTATAATTTTTATTTGTTGGTCTATTTCTGATTGTAGGAAAAGACTAATACTGAGCCAGTATAAAGTATAGTCTATATGGGTACTTGCTTTGGAAAAAATAGAGCACAATTTCTAATAAAGGTATTAAGAATTAAGTTAAATTTAAAGTGCACACAGGTTAGTTCATATGCAAACTGATGGAATAGTCATTACATAATCCAACATTAAACTGTAGGTGGACTGTTTATGTTGGTGGAGATGTTCTCCCATATAGCTCAGCATGGGGCTAAAACAGGACTCACTAAACTCTGGCAATAGAACTGACACTTGGACAGGAAACATCACCTCACTGCAGCAGATGGAGCCAGAGACCCGCAGAAGATGGAAAATGAGTAAGATTTAATTGGTTTTACTTGTAAATTCAGTGCTAGCATGGCTGCCATACATGTCGAGAAGGAACAACATCCATTTTGTTTTAAAACTGACTCTCAGGAGAGGCACAGTGCAAACACCCAACTTATTATATTCCTCTTAACTGAATCTACTTTGCTTCATTTCAGTCCAACTTCTGCTTGCCATTTGAGTGGCATTATACCTTTCCACCACCCTTTGCTTTCCGAGTGACTATTCAACATGGAAGGTCAATGTGACTTCTTCACTGAGTCCAGATGTACTACACGGATCGCTAAGCCACATGCTTGTGAACAACTGTGGACCTGGGTCCACTGATGGGCCCTAGCACCCTTGCTCCAGACAAGGTTCTCTAATTCTTTAAATAAACCATCTTGGGGGTTCACATCATGAATTTCTGATTGTCTGCTCCCTCCTTTCATATGAAATTGACAAGAATTTCCCTTCTAGGGCTATTATGTGCCATGATAAATACCTCTGAGTATCAGAAAA
Organism: Protopterus annectens; assembly: GCF_019279795.1. Classification (NCBI taxonomy): domain Eukaryota; kingdom Metazoa; phylum Chordata; order Ceratodontiformes; family Protopteridae; genus Protopterus; species Protopterus annectens. The sequence goes on along the minus strand of NC_056746.1, from coordinate 1,542,798,775 downwards.
AACATTTTCACCATGAGATGTTCATATCCCAAGATAGGCTGCTATTTTACTAATGCAGTTATAAACAGTTGTTAATACAGTAAACTCTAAGTTAACTGAAAGTCAAGCAACCAGAACTCTCAAGCAACCAGAAAAAAAATCGAAGAAATACAGCACAATTTTCAGTTGATGTACTTTCTGCCCCCCCCGTGCAGAAACATACCCTATGGTTTTAGAGTTGTAGAGATTTAAAAAGGAAGATAGCAATAAATCCCCTCTCTCCCCACCCAACGAACAAGTCAAACAAACAGTGTAGATGTTCTCCCATATATGTCCACCTACACTTTAATGGTGGATTATGTAATGACTATTCCATCAGTTTGCATATGAACTAACCTGTGTGCACTTTAAATTTAACTTAATTCCTAACACCTTTATTAGAAATTGTGCTCTATTTTTTCCAAAGCATGTACAGTACAGTATTTTAATAGTAACTCCCAAGCAACCAGAAACTACAGTTATCCAGCATCTACAAATCCCCATGGGTGCCTGTTAATCGTGAATTTATTGTATCCTGTACTCATTAGTTTTGGGAGTAGCTGTGCATTTTTTTTTTTTTTTTACATTTACAGTTCTATTTCAAATTTCATTAAAATAACTAAAGCTTTGTTTATGTAGTAGATGCAATTTCTTGTCCTCCTATTTTAGTATTTGCTGATTGTTATTTTTAGTTCTAACTGTTATGTTATAAGGTACATTTATGATAAACCCAGAATCATGTATAAAAACGGACAAGCATATGGACATTTAAAAAAAAAATTTGAAAGGATTAAAGAGATTCAAGGCATCGTTTCAGTACAGGTGTTGAATTTCATTGTAAGATATTTGTTTACTTCTCTCTCACATGTATTAAACTGAAAAGTTTGTAAGTCATTAATTAATATTTTGTATTTTATATCACTCTGTAACCTGTATTATGAGTGAAGAATAGTGTACTGGGACCAAGAAATATACATTAACTGATACTGGAATAATCACCAGTCAGATGGACGGAATATACTGTCCTATGTTTTGAGCAATGTATCCAGTTATCCCAAATAATTTTCAAATATAAAGTATAAAATAATCTATGTTTATAAAGTAGAGCAGGTTCTTAGATAAGCTGATTAATATGAGAGAATCACAAATAAGACAGCAGTGTTTCCCGTCTGTATGCATTTATTTAAAAGAGATGTCTAAATCCTTAGTGACTCTTGGTTATGAACTCATAACAGCCAATTAAATTTAGATTTTCAGAGGCACTTCATATTCATATTATAAATATGGTCAGTATGTTACTAGGAGTATAACTCTTCATTTATTAAACAGGAAAATTACTCTCCTGCCTTTAGTTATAGCAGATCTGATATTTCTTAATGTTTTATTTATCAGAAACTGACCTTTCATGATTATTTTTTCAACAAGTGTCATACTGAATATGCAGGTCTAAGTTTTGTTCCTTGTATTGCAAACATTCGCTAGTATCATTAATTTTACTTTTTTCTTTATAAAATTCCATTTTCTTATTTATACTTTATTGGGAGAAGATTCACTGTTCTTCATTTGTGCAAGATAGACTCAAAGATTTAGAGAAACCACCTTTGCTCAGGCTAATTGTCAAACATGGTCAATAAGATCTTTGGGAAGAAATTCTGAATCAGATATATGGCAAATCCATGCTGAAAACAACCTCATTACTGGCTCATTATCATGTCTATGAATCAAGCACTGCACTGTCAGACATCACAGAGCTAGTGTTTCCACTAGCAACCCATACATCGTGAAAGCAAAAGGCACCCCCTTCACATACACACACACACACACACACACACACACACACACACACACACACACACACACACACACACACACACACACACACACACACACACACACACACACACACACACACACACACACACACACACACACACACACACACACACACACACACACACACTCGGACATGCACATGCACATACACATAAACACTTGCAAAAACATATATTCATTCAGCCTCGTTCATCTCCCTAGAGACAAGCACAAACTTGTCCACGCATTCTCACCTATGTGGCTGCACTGTATGTATCGGAACTTTCACTAAATCCATAAGGGGGAATGAATGAATACTGTCTTTTAATGGCTTTTTCTTTTTTCTCCAAGAGTAAAATTCTGCTCAGACAAGCATACCATAAACATTTCTTAGAAGATCACATAGGTAATTAGCTTTCACTGAACTTTGTTATAAGGCTGTTTTTGTAGTGGTACAACTCCCCTGTACCCCTGTGATGGTGAGAAACACCCGCACATTTCTTGACTTGTATATGTTTACCTGCTCTAAAGTTGTATGGTAGTTGAGAAAATAGAAAACTATTCTGTTACAAAAAGTGGTTTCAGCAAGTTTTCTTTGGACTGTCAGTATCTGCATAAGTATTTCTTGATTTTTTTTGACACATTTATGTACAACACAATACTGTTTGATGACAATCAGAGTACCTGTTGACTCTGCCATATCTTGGAATCCAACGGGTAGTTGGAAATGAATCTACTATTTATATTAAAACTGATATTGTTTTGTCCAGCCCTATGACCTGAAAGGGATAAAGCTCTTACTCTTGTTATTGTCAATCCGTATTCAAATAGCAGAATTGACACTAGAGAGATGGAGCACTGGAGGATAGAAGTGAGCAGCCAATGAAAGATCACCTGTCCAGACTGGAGAATGGGGATTTAGCTCACTGCATTGGCGCCACCTATAGGAGTATAGGTGTATTACCTGCAACACAGAGACTAGTGAATCTACACTACTGTATTACACTGCTCACGAGGGAGTTGGCATATGTGGTACAAGAATTCTGCTATTCTGTGCAGCAACTGAAGAGCTCACAAGCCACCAGTAAGAGGGATGAGGAGGGGGCCTGCTTGCCAATGTGTGGATGATGATGCAAGCTTCTGGTTTACTTGGCTTTCACCTCAGAGGAAGTGGGTCAACTGAGCAGAATACAGGATGGTCAGCTGGTGACAAGGAAAAAAATTTTATTTTATTGATGTAGTGCCATTGGAAGAAGAAGAAGAAGGGATACACATTTGTCAGTGTATAAACATTATGAATAAAATTCCAGGCAAGGGATTTGAACTGCATGTACCATTTGAGGGCTAGCAGAATTGACTACAGCGATCTTTTAAAACAAACTATCATAAAAATAAAATGTCTTGAAAGACAATAGTACTTTGTTTGAACACTGTGGGTATTCACCTGCTTTCAAAAAGTTTGGCACTTGGTTTGGAATAAATCAGAAACTGACTACAAAACTGTTGAGATTCTTTTACTGACCTTCAAAAAACAGCATGTTGCTGACAGGCCATGTCCTTGTATGGTAGATTGATACATAGGGATTAGTGTACATTACCATTTCCACAAAACTTGCTTACATTTAACCACGTATGATGCCAGTATATTCAGTCCATAGAAGTTATGTATTTATTTACCTGTTTGTTAACTGGGTATGTATATTGGTCCGAACACCCTTTTCATCCATAACCCATAAGGAATAAATAAAGTAATTGAATACTTCAGTACCATCTGCAAATTTCTAAAAACTGTAACTTTTAATTGAAACAAAGTGATAGATAGCATAAGCATCTGAAAAAGTATGTAGTACAGAACAATAAAAAGTAGAAACATTTAAGAACTATCATGTACAATATAAGAGGCAGTTATACTAAACAATCTTAACAGCAGTTTATGTAAAGGTGTCTGACATACATAATAAAAGAAATGTATGCACACTTGGCTTTTACATTATTACCCTGTAGCTCTTAAGCATGTGCATTCATATTCCGAGAATACATGCTGCTTGAGTTTGGTTGCAAATCTTTCTCTTGTATGTGGGCAATGTTTCAGCAGGAAGCTGGTTCCAGGAGGCCGATCCAGTCGTAGAGAATGCTTTTTTTGTATGACTGCACCAAATGTGGTCCTAGTTTAATGTACTCTTATTCTTAGTTCCTAATGACTAGGAATCACTCTTAAGAAGCATTTTGCTGCTGATGGCAGATGATTTTATTTGCTAATCCATTTAAATATGAGGGTTGTGAGAAAGTGCATGGCACCGGCAGTCACTGGCAATGAGAGTCACTTTATAGAAGCAGAAAATGATATTTCTGTATTTAGCCAGATAGATGCAACTGCGTGTCCAATTCTAAGCAGTGTGAAGTTGGTCGTTATTGTTAGGTGAATTAAGAGGAATGACTAGAAGGGTTGTGCAGTTTCATTTTGGTAAGAGAATATTAAGTGCAAATCTTTCCTTGAATCTGGAGAGAGAAGATTCTGCTGAGTCTGTTTTGAGGAACATTCCCATTTCTGCACTACAGCATTTGTTATCTCTGAACATTACTGCCTCCCTTAACCATCACCTTCTCCAACTGTTCTGTCTGCCTCACTGCAAGATCAACTGTGACCCCCTTACATCCCTTCCTAAAACAGCATAGACACTAGTGATATCTACTCTATCATTAGTTATTCCCCTCTGCTGTCATTAGCCATTAAACGATTAACAAAGCTGGTATATGTTGTTAAGAGTAACTCCACTGAAATGTGCATTGAATTCATTTCCAGTTAAAAGCTAGTTCAGAGTTCTTTATTAACTCTGCTAAAATATGCTGTGTATATAGAAGCTTTACAGCTACTAAGATTTACATTTTTTTTTTGTTAATGACATCTTACTGAAATCTGGATTTTTAATTGAAGCCATTAGATTCTTTAAGATGTTTAATACACTAGAGAATTAGTATTGGTTTATTCTTCTGTCATCTCTGTCCTCCAACGCGTCTTTCACAATACCTTCAGACATACATATCTCAACCTGTGATTTAGACATATCTTCAGAACATCTTCTGTTTAAACCCTTATCTTATATGTTTGTCCTCTGTAGTCATACGGCTCACTTCTTTTCCGGCAAAGCCAGATGGTTGATACTATTCGGTAATTTAGAGAGGGTTGCTAACATTATGGGATCTCTTTAGTAGTGTGTCACTTATGACTGAATATCCCTTTTTTCATTCTAACTTGGACCAACAACAACAGCATACTGCATGTTGGGTGTCATACGCATTACTGTTTACATAAGCAAGATGATGGCCTTGCATTGAGAAGCAGTCATTTTCATGACACACCCCATCATTTGTATAACTTATGCTTGCATTTTTTCTGCTGTGTGAAGAATGAGTTGTGCTGCCTGTAATTACATAAGTACGCTTTCAACTAAGTCACACTGAAGATTAGCATAGTGAAATTATATAGGAGAATGTACTGATGTAGCAAATCTTGTTTGTAAATGATTTTATTTTAAAGTCATTCAGTAAAACATGTTGAAATATTGGGCTCACTGGATACATGCATCCAATCCTTCCTCAGAAAAACATGATGACTACAGTTCCAAAGCTATCATGTTAAACTTTAAGTCATAGCAACCAACAGTGTTGTTTCTTCTACTTTTGTTCTTTTTACTGTCCTCAAAGGCCAACGCCATCATCTTTTATTTTGAGGTTGCAGCTTTTCACAGCTTGTTCTTTCTCATGTATACTGTTGTTAAGGATTGATGTCCAAGTAGCAGTTACTGATATTACTCACACATGACAAAAAAAAAATACTTTAATGTTGTGTCCTGCTCACCTATTTAAATTCAAAATCAAAGACATGATCCCAATACAATATCAACATCTACACAATGGTAGTGGATGCCCACAAGGCATTTCATAGGGTCAACCTAGAATTCTTACTCCAAACACTACCCTACTTTAATATACCCAATAACTTCATCCAGATCATCCAAACTCTCTATAGCAACCCATACACATCTCTATACATAAATAAAACTTGGTCAAATAGGATCCTAATAAAAAATGGGACAAGACAAGGATGCCCATTATCACCCTTCCTGTTTAACCTATACCTAGAACCACTCTTTCTATACATTAAACAAAATACATATCACAATCCTCCATCAATACACAACTTCAAAATATACCTCACTGCATTTGCAGATGATCTGAACATATACTGCACTACACTAAATTCAGATATAAACAAAATAATAGCTGCAATTGAACATTTTTTGACTATGTCTAACTACAAACTAAACCTCAGTAAAAAATAATATTTCCCCCTAAAAACACCCAAACTCATCTCACTAATACAGTTGTTAAACACAATAAAAATAAAAGAAGAAACTAAATACCTGGGAAGCACCTTTTTCCAGAATAACAAAGACTTCTACCAACACAATGTAAACCTTAAATGGCAAAACATAATGCAAGACTGTAAAAGATGGAACAACCTAAAACTACCATTCTTGGCAAAAGTATCAATAATCAAAATGAACATTTTACCTAGACTAATGTATATATTCATGACATCACAGAAAATAATACATAATAAATTCTTCAAACAAATTCATATCTTCCTAGCAAAATTTATATGGGAACCCAAAAAAAACAGAATCTCGTATCCAAAATTAACACTCCCCAAAAACAAAGGAGGACTAAATTTACCAGATTTTAAAATGTCCTACTCGATCATTAACACTAGCAGAATATTAAGAATAGCTGAACATAACCCGTCAATGGAAAATTGGTCTCCTCTTTGGGTGACAGTCTATTTTAGATATATTAAAGCTCTATGTTTCAATCCCAAAGTACTTCCATTCCTGAATCAGAAAAAATACAAACATATAACATTATAGAGCCCTTAAAACATTCTATCAACTTAGCGCAAAAACTCTTTCAATTCTTGAACCTTGGACAATTCATGACAATACTGCAACCCCTTCATAAAAACCCAAATTTAAAAATAAACAATAAGATGCTGGACTTAGTCCCTTTTCCCAGACTGAAAGATAAAACAATCCAAGATATTTATCCTTACCTTAACTGTTCAATACAAGAAATGAGGAGCAACTTAAACCTCCCTAAATCACACATAATAATCCTAAGACAAATCAAAGAACTGTGTTCCAGTTACCTACAAAATGCTACTATGACCAATAGTGATATAGAAACTTGTAGCAGGCTTTGGAAAACTATTATCACAACAAAGAAAACTATTACTAATTCATATAAAATGATAAATGAAATCAAATACCAGAAAGACCTCCTCTTCTCTAACTACTGGAGAAAAATTAAATCATCCATAGATGATCAGCAAATAAGCCAGGCAATCAGTCGAACAATGAAGATTATACCCCTCAAAAAGTTAGCATACACTCAGCTCATGATCAATAATAATGCATATTTTACACCTGCAATCCTACACAAATTTAACACATCAAAATCACCTTTCTGCCCACACTGCAAGAACCAGATAGCTGACTTAATCCATATATTTCGGTGCTGTAAATGTGTCTATAAACTCTGGAACTCTCTAAAGGTACAATTACAAAAAATAGGTTATCAAATATCAACATTAACTTGGGAATTCACTCTATTACACATTCTCCCACCCAACATACCAAGAAAACAAGCAAATACACTTTTAACAATCTTCCTACTAATGAAACTGTATATAGCTTTTAAACGGCTAGATACGATAAATATCTGTTAGGAGGGTTTTAAACAAGTAGCTATACAACACATTTTAGCTCATAAAATAGTAATAGATAAAAGAAGCAAAAACCTGAAATCCAGAGAAATTTGGGAACAAACCTTTAATATCATATTAGCATAATTCATCACACAGCAACTTAGAAATACACTCTAATGGAACCGAAGAACACATACAAGTTCAGATATTAAATAATAACTTGGATATTATGAATGTATATACTGTCCGTATACCTGTGGAATTAACAGGGAAAGCATCTATGTACATAGTGTAAATAGATATGTTGTACGACCTATATCTTGTGGTATTGACATCAATGTATAACACACACACACACACACACACACACATATATATATATATATATATATATATATATATATATATATATATATATACGGTCATGTTGTAAGATGTTTTTTATCTGTGATATTTATTAATGTAAAAATAAAAATAAAAATTATTGAAAAAAAAAATCAAAGACATGTTCAAACATACAGAAACTCTGCCAAAGCTTGTATTACTTTGGATTTTGTATCCATCTCCCTTCATGTTATGAATCAGATCTGGGAACATTGGCACTTTCACACCTGCCACAGACTCATGGTAACCATACCCCCAAAACGAAGGTCAGCATTAGGCTGAATGGGGGGTAAACAAATAAATCTGAACATGATTCTGCAGATACTTAGTCACCTTGGCATATGTTTATGGTCTGATTAATAAAATAACCATCGAAAAATAAAATATACCTGGATGTGTGACTCCTAACAGTACACAAGAGGCTTCAGGCATGTACTGCCCAGAGTCTATGCATGTTTTTGAGTAATATTTAAGTAAATGTAATTCAGCTGCTACTCCTGCTTGGTGCTCTTTGGTAATGGGCTGGTGGTCACAGCATGGCTCCTGCCGATAGCTCATACTCTGCTGCTGACAGTTCATCAAACTCACTGGCATCCATGTAATTTCCTTTGCAGTCAGCTCTCCCTTTTATCTTCCTTAGTTGATATCCTACTATTAAAAATGGAGTGCATTTCATTCAGTGTGTAGTACCCTTACTACTGGCCCCTGGGTGCTTTGTGTAACTGGTCTACAGCTGTCTGATTTCAATTAATTTTTTGTGCAGACTTGGTTTTATTTCAGACAACAAATTGTGCACAACAAAGGCTGTAATATAATAGCATATAGCCTTATAGTCTTACTAAATATCTTTCCATGTCCTCCCTTTTTAGACTGAAACTTGTTTTGTCAACTTTAGCAGAAAACATTGTTTTTTATATATATATATATATATATATATATATACAGATCTACTTTGAAAAGTCAAATCTCATATGATCAAAATCCATTTTTGCGAGGCAAAAATCACAAAAGCGTAAATACCCAAATGGCAAATTTTTCCCAGGGTAAGTAAGGACTTAACCAACATGCCATATTCTCCACTGTAGTACAATCCTAGAGTTAGTATATATATAGTTAGGGGGAGTGTGGGGGGTGTAGCACCTCAATATTGGCTGGTGTGGTAGGTGTTGCCCCTACCTATGGGGGTTTTACTTACTTCAGTGTGTGTTTTGTTTTTAATTTTGGCCAAGTGTTTACTTACCCTGGGAAAAAATTGTAGTTTGGGTATTTACGCTCACACTATTTTCATTTTGTGAAAATGAATTTTGATTATGTGAGATTCGACCTTTCAGAGTAGATCCATATACACACACTCTCACATGCACACAGACACACATGTAATGTCAGCGGCATGACAGGTGCCACACCAAATGAATTAGTTGGTGACACTGCAGTGCAGCATAATTGGAGGTGCTGTACTCCTGATTGTGTCATCATTTGGATGAGACATTAAAATGAGGTCTCATCTGCTTGAGTTGGTGGTAGCTCAGGTGGATGTAAAAGATCCACAACATGAAAAATATTTATTTATGTACAAAATCTACATAGTTACAGACACGCACACAAACATATTATCAATATATATATATATATATATATATATATATATATATATATATATATCTATATATGTGTGTGTGTGTGTGTGTGTGTGTGTGTGTACATTTTTGTTTATAGTTATCATTTTTGTTATAATATCATCATTGTTATTCTTCCATAATAGACCCCTGCTCTTTCTTCCACAACCATAATCTGATTTTTCACAATACATCTGCCAAAATCCATTTCCTATTAAACAAAATTTCATTCAGTGTTTCACTCCAAATAACTTATCTTACATAAAATTCTTGTATACCCTTCTCACATATTTTTATTTATTTGACATTTGTTTACCGGGGTGGTCTGACTGGGTCTGCAGAACCCATTTGCAGCAGAGGCCCGGGGAGAAAAGCTCCACATACAGTACAATACAAATACAGTATAGTCCAATACAATAAAAATTACATTAGAAATACTATACAAATTAAGTTGAAAGAACAAACTATATGACAAGATGTTACAATATAATAAACTTTAAGATGTTACAATATATACCACATCTAAACGATTCTATAGAGTTAAAAACATTATAGACAATGATAATCACTCTCATGATACATGATGTAGTGTCCAAAAAATAGTACATAGGTAGAGCAATGTATGACACTGACTGCTATAGTACATGAAAATAAATAAATAGAATGTTAGTTTCCGTTAGGAAAATAATAGCCAAAAAGTTAATGATGCAGAAAGATGGTGAGAGAGTTAAAAAGAATAGAAGCAATGCAGCCTGAGCAGTAGCTTAAGTATATGGTACAGAAACAGAGAAGGAGTTAGAAGAGCTTTAGGAGGGATTGAAATGTGACAGAGGAGGAGGACGAGGCTAGTGTGGAAGAAGACGAAGTGCTGAGCATCAGGCAGGCTTTATGCAGGAGCAGAGCCATGTCTTTTAGAGATGATTTTTTAAAGAGGCTTTGAAATGGGTTAGACCAGGCATAGACCTGGTAGCTAGAGGTAGTGAATTCCGAAGTATAGACACAGCAAGTGACCTGGTTTTCTTGTGGATTTTGAGATATCTAAGAGGATTTTGTCTTCTGATCGTACGAATCGATTTGGTGTGTAGGGTGTGACTAGATTGGTTAGTGCAGAGCAGGCAGTAGGTTTGAAAATAAGGTTGTGCAAGGTGAATAGTTGAATAAAGGCAAGTTGGTTGGGGAGTTCAAGCCAGTTTAATTCTAGGAGTGGTTTACAGTATTGTGTGAGATACGTAGAGTTTGTGGCAAACTATGCAACTTTGTTGTAGCACTGTTCCATCTTGTTTATGGTAGAAGTTTGTAAATTAGTTAGGATAGGGGCATCATAAAGAAGAGAGGGAAGTAAAAATGTTTTTTGCAAGGGTAGCTTTGGTTGCTGCAGTAAATACATGTTTGTTTCTATATAACAGTTCCAGTTTTTGATGAGTTTTCTTTATATTTTGCTGTTGAATGAAAGTTTATTGTCAATGATAACTCCTAGAAGTTTGGCTTCCTGCGGTATTTCTATGACAGTGTTGTCAAATGCAGGTGTTCTTGGGATGAAAGAGGACTACTTTTGTCTTCTTTGGATTAGGAAAGAGTTTTGCATTTCTTAGCCAGGATTTAACTGCAGTAAAGGACTGTTGAGCTTTTGAAAGTAGTTCTGGTAGTGATTGAGTAGTATGGATTATGATGGTATCATCAGCATATTGAATGAGAGTCTCAGGGTGTGAGGCAATGTGGAGGTTGTTTGTGAAAATGTTGAAGAGTAGGGTTCCTAGGATGGAATAAACTGAAAGGAACTGCTGAAAATACTCAAAACCACAAATCGCCAGCAAAACACAGATGTAGTCCACACCACAGTGCAATCCGATACTCGAGACCAGGTTCACCAAACACGTATTTATTCACCACAGGACAATGACCATAACATTAACGCCTTTGTTGAAACAAACACATTGCGTTTTCGTTCAAAATAGACTTCATCAGAAAAGACCAATGCATCCAAACATGTCCTATTAAATATACTCATCAATTAATCCTTAATTACATTCATTAAAAACCAATTAATTTAAAGCAGTAGTACATACTACTAAACACTAAACCCATTAACTCATTCATATTAAATTATTCCCTAGCAACAGTTAGATTCACAAAAGTGTATACAATTCATTTAAATAATATCAGAAATGTGCATTTGTTTTAATAAATATATATATATGATAAAAATGTGATTAAAAACTGTGATTAAAAACTGTAGTTAAATATAATTATATATAATTATATTTAACTACAGTTTTTAATCACAGTTTTTAATCACATTTTTATCATATATATATATTTATTAAAACAAATGCACATTTCTGATATTATTTAAATGAATTGTATACACTTTTGTGAATCTAACTGTTGCTAGGGAATAATTTAATATGAATGAGTTAATGGGGTTTAGTGTTTAGTAGTATGTACTACTGCTTTAAATTAATTGGTTTTTAATGAATGTAATTAAGGATTAATTGATGAGTATATTTAATAGGACATGTTTGGATGCATTGGTCTTTTCTGATGAAGTCTATTTTGAACGAAAACGCAATGTGTTTGTTTCAACAAAGGCGTTAATGTTATGGTCATTGTCCTGTGGTGAATAAATACGTGTTTGGTGAACCTGGTCTCGAGTATCGGATTGCACTGTGGTGTGGACTACATCTGTGTTTTGCTGGCGATTTGTGGTTCCTAGGATGGAACCTAGAGGGACTCCAGTAGGGTTGTGGAGAAAGAGTGAGAGTTTGTTGGACCATTTCACTGCTTGTTTATGATCCTTGAGGTAGCTGTGAAACCATTTTATTGTGTTATGTGAGAAGCGTAAGTTAGACAGTGTGTTCAAAAGTAAGGGGTGAGAGACTGTGTCAAAGGCCTTGGAGAGATCAAGGAATACTGAGGCTGTATAGCATTCTGCATCGCTGGCCTTGTTCACGGTGTCTGTAAAAGATTATAGAGATGTAGCTGTGCTGTGGCTAGGTCAGAAGCCATGTTGAGATTTGGACAAAAGATTGTTTTGCAATAGATATTGCATTACCTGCTGATGAATACCTCTTTTGAGGATTTTGGATATGTTTTGGATAATTTTGGATATTCTTTATTATTCACATAATATCCACATATAATCATATTTAAATCTATATTGTTGCTGTCATTAATATTCTCAAATACTTTTTGTTCACACAAGTTTTTCCAAAGTTTCATCACTCTTTTACATTTCAAACAACATGCTCTGTTGTGTCTTCCTCCTCACAAATTAGACAGATGCTTTCAGCTTTCTTTTTATAAGGCATTTTCCCCTTTACTGGTAACTTATTTATTACCAACCTCTAGAGGAAATCCTGATACCCTACTATCTTGGTAAACCACTTTTTCCTGACATTCATGGCTCTGATAACGTCTGCTGGTAAATGTTCCCATTAACTTATATAACATTATTAGACTATATCCTTCTAATTTCTCTACATCATCAATTTTTACTTTACATATTAATATTTTCTTGATAATTTTTAATTTCTTCATTTATATATTATTTTTCTTATTCTGATCCTCTTCCAGAACTGTTTGTCCTTATACTTAAATATTGTTACTATGAAATTCTCTTTGTTTACTTGCTTTAATACTCTATACAAATTTATAGAAACAGAATAAACAAATGGTTTGGTAGCTCCAATCCTCCTTCTTCACTCATATACAGCACATCTCTATTCACTGGCTTTAATCTTGAACTCCATATGAAAGAAAACACCAGTTGAATAATGTCTTTTTCATATTTTACTGGGATCACATAAATGACATTTATGCTGTTTTTCCCATTAATACTGAATTCATCAGATAAACCTTTTCCTTTAATTCTCAACTATTCATCCTTCACAGAAGGTCTTATTTGATAAAACCCTCCCATTGCATCATAACTACATAATTTTCCCAAAATATTATTTCTGACAAAGACACTTCATTCATTGGAAAATAACCACCCCCGGTTTTTGCCAGATCACCAAAACCCTTACTTTTATCTTTACTCAAGCTCAATCTGATTTCTTTTAAACACACATTCAGAGAAAAAAAAGTTACCTCATATATATTTTGTTCTCAGAAATTATGCCTGTATTGTCCGTATATGTCAAAATTACTGGTATCACAACCTCCTTTTATATCACATATCTTGCATCTTTCATTTTATATGCCACTTTGAAACAGACAACCAAAACACAAAAGGCAGGACTGGCTGAAAAACGATTTTACTTCAAAAACATGAATAGACACAAAGCTTAGATCAACAATCAAATCAGTGAGCGCTTTTGTTTGGCATTTGCCAAACTTTTTCAAACTTTGAACTGAAGTTTGAAAAAGTTTGGCAAACGCCAAACGAAAGTGCTCACTGATTTGATTGTTCGATTTGGATTTGTAGTTTTTTTATATTGCAACGTTGATCTAAGCTTTGTGTTTTTGAAGTAAAATCATTTTTCAGCCAGTCCTGCCTTTTGCGTTTTGGTTATATGCCACTTTACTTACTATTGCATTCGTTATCAATGCAAATATTATTCCACTCATGGGACATCCTCGCCTTATCTCATTCACTCCAATGGAGCTCAGGATACTTGCACTGTAACTTCCAATGGGCAGAGCCTAAGCCTTTTGAACAAATCAAATTATGCCCTCACATTTCAAACAAATGTTCATATCTCTGGAACCATATGGTTTATGAAGGTGTAAGTGGTAGTATTCCTTACGTTGTAGGCCTTAAACTGAATTTTATAGGTCACAGTAAACAAAGTAACTATTACATTTGTAATATTTTGTAAACAACTTACAATATCTCAGCAATCACTCAAGTTACACGCATACAGTCAGTGGCATTTTATTCATCTACCTGAGTGCTTTCATTCAAGGCTAAGGAGTTCTGTCTGTATTACCTGGTTGTTGAGATATTTTGAAAAATGTGTAAATTATATCTATATAGGTTCATAGGTGTTTACCAGGCTAATAACCACAAGGGCCTTTTTAAGCCTAGCCATGCATCCCACATCTCTGACAAGTTCTGATTCCCTTGACAAGTGTAAGTAGGGGTTTGGGAGAAGAAACATTTACAAGCAGGGGTCTGGGAGATGAACCATTTACAGGTTGCCTGTGTCCATTAGAGACATAGGTGCCAAACCAGGGATGAATTTCCTGTTCCCCTCCCAATTGTCCAAGTTGCACCTGAATTGGGATAGGGAGGAACTCTGCTTCATATGGATGGGGAGCCTTTTCATACGTTCATAGATTCATAGATGTGTACTAGGCTAATAGCCCTGGAGCCTTTACAACCCTAGCCCATAGAAGTGCCCTGGCATTGTGCCACCCGATGTTAGTTCCCAGTGCCTCTATCTAACAGAGCCACTGGACTGATCCCCAGGGTGAACTTTCTATGTCCCATCCACTCATAAAGATTTCTCTTGAAGTGAACCAGTGAGGTGTTCTGCTTGACATGTATGGGGAGTCTATTCCATAGCATGGACAGTCTCTGGATTATGACCCTGTCTCTCCAGCATGTTCTGTTGATTGTGGTAATGAGGTTGAGGTCTCTAGAGCATGTGGTGCGGACGGATTGGGATTTCTTTAGGTGTAACATTTCTAACACGGCTGGGTCAAACATGGCTTGTAAGTCAAGCAGAGATCGCCTCTTAGTAGATGATATGAGACAGAGAATAGCTGGAGTTTTTTTAATCTGTCCATGTAGGACATGTGTTTAAGGCCTAGGATCCTCTTCATGAAGTACTTTTGTGGCCTTTCCAGCTGCTGCATGTGTCTAGTGAGGTACATGTCAAATGGGGCATTATACTTGATGATTGGCCTAATGAGGGAAGAGTAGAGAGAGATGATGACCTCTTTCTTCCTCGATGTAAAACCCTTGGTAATGAGATGGGCCACATAGAAGGACTTTCTGACCACAGTGGCAATGTGGTGGTGGAAGGAGAGGTTGCTGTCCAGATCTCTTATAACACCTTCAGTGTTCAGTGGGCTCCCATAGATGTTGTAATTAGTGGGAACTGAGGTTTTTCTGAAAGGGAATGATGACGCTTTTTTTGGCATTAAGCTTAAGACCATGGTTTCGACACCAGTCATTGGTCTCAGTGAGGCCTTTCTGTTGGATGTTTGCATCACTTGGGGAGTTAATAATGGCTCCCAGCTTGCAGTTGTCTGTGAACTTGGTCAGCCAGAGTCCCTCCGTGTTGGTCTGGACTTCTGAGAAGTAGATGCCAAACAGGAGAGGACCCAGGACCGATCCTTGTGGGGCTCCACTTGTGACTGGTCTGCAGTCTGACTTGGAGTCCGCTACTTTCACACTGTGGGTTCTATCTGTTTACCAGTTTGCAACCCACTTAGTGATATAGGGGTTGATTTCTAGTTTGGTGAGTTTATCAATAATTCTTGAGTGGGGTATGGTATCAAAGGCCTTGAGAAGATCGAGGTAGGCTGTATGAACTGCCTTGCCCTCATCTACAGCTCTGGTGACTGACTCAAAGAAGTCAACCAGGTTGAGCAGGCATGATCTACCTTTCACAAAACCAAATTGCATGGGATCTAGAGTTTGGAGATTCCCTATATCCTTGTTAATTAGGTCCATGATGATGCGCTCCATAACCTTACATATCAGACTCATCAGGCTAATGGGGCGATAATTCCCAGGGTCTGTAATCGGTCACCCTTTATGGAGAGGGATGACTATAGCAGTGTGCCATTCGGTAGGGACAAAGCCTGAAGTGAGGCTTTGATTGAACAGGGCACACAGATATGGTGCCAGTTCACTTTGTAGTTCATGTAGAGCACATCCAGGGATATTGTCAGGTCCCATGGAAGTTGTATTCTTGGCCTTGGACAATGCAGCTTTAACCTGTGCTGCAGTAATGCTGGGCATACCTCTCAACCTGGAAATATCAAAAATCTGGACAAGGCCCATGAAAAATAGGTACAAATCTGTACGCTGATTAACATAAAATTTGCATACATAATTACGTAACCCCACCCACTCAACTGGAATTATGGGATACCAACTTTCAAAAGCAAACTGAAGAACAGACAACTAAAATATGGCACCAGAGTCCCCCTGTAGCCATTCCAATGTCCCATTACCTGGTTATTTCACTCCATTTACCATGAACACTAATGTTTGCATACCACTTTACTTCTTCAATGATTATTTGGATTTTATTTTTACATTTTAGCACAATGCACAACCATTAATAGACATCTGCTAAACAAAGCAATACCAGGTGGATTGTTGATCTCACACACTTGTCAGCTAACTGTGTAATCGACCAAATGCATTCAATTACACAGATGTCAACTATAATCCCTGTCGACCAAACCAATGGAGCTCATACTAGCACAAAAGTATGGATTAATGTTTTGTGTCCAATGCATTTCACAAGGGAGATTCTTTTGAATTATTTCTACATTTTATTATGGCGTTAGTATCATGTCAGTACACATCACCCTGTTAATACCACCTAACCCTGGGGGGTTAGGAGGGTGGCCTAATGATTAAGGTGTTTGTCTTACAAACACAAGGTGCAGGGTTTGAGTCTCACAAGGGATAATTGGCTAGGCTTAAAAAAATGGCTTGCAAGGGCAGTTAGCCTAGTACTAATCTATGAATCTATGAATAAGTATCTGTTACATTAAAGGTAGATTTGTAACTCAAAGCATCACCAGATTGTGCAATACACATCTATTAAAAATAAAAAGTTCAATGTTTTGCCAGCTTTTAGACCCATTCTGGATTCCAATAAAAAGAATCAAACATAAAACTGGGAAGACAGTTTTCAGGCTTCTAGGTAACTTTTATTCAAAAGCCTAGTAACTTATTATGAATCAGTATGAGCATTTCATTTTTATATGCCACAAACATCAAATGCTTGCACACAATCATGACTGCTATGAGACTTCTCAATACTTGAGAATACACTCAATGCTGGGTGCCTGGCATTCGTCTGGTATTGTGATTGGTCCTTTGGGGGGGGTAAAGTTGGCATTGAATCTGTCAGCCAGTCATGTAGTTTCAATGATACAGCTACTGGTTAAAGGACATAAGAACAGGCTGCTACAGTACAGAAAGTTTCCAACAGGGGTGGTCAATTAGTTCCTCTGTTCACTGTTCAGGTATTTCAGCCATTGCTAATGATTATTTCTTTTAATATATTAGTGTGTGTATGTGTGTGTGGGGGGGTCTTTTGTGTGTCGCAAAAACTCATAAGCTTGTGCAGTTGACTTATTACAAGCTTAAAAGACTGCTGGGATATTACTTTGGATTAGAAATAAATTACATTTGCAGAATATTATAGAACTAGATATGAAAAAAGTGAAAACAAATAATTTTAGGAAGGGAAACAGTGTGTGCATTGATATTGGATTAACATAACTGGAACAATGAATCAGCATTTTCTTCATTTGGTTCAGACAACTCAATGTGGTTTAAGTTCTATGACTAAGTGGAAATGTATATGCTGCAGCAAAAGAAAAAAAATAAGCAAAAAAGCACTAATGTCAAAATCCTTACTAAGCTATATTTTTCTCCCTCAAGCCTTATATTTGTATGCACTATAAACTATTTTCTTTAGAATGTTTTGCAACTACTTAATTCTTATAAAGTGACGTGATATCTCCCACTAAGACAAAGGGTATTTTTTGGCAGAACGTGTGTTAGAAGTTACATCTTGTATATTGGTAAATCAATGTTTGACTTCTTTGAGGTGGGGCACTGATGAAAGAAAACTGTTCAAAGATTTTCATTTAAATTCATAATGCAGGGGAACAAATCTCTTGGTTAAATATTCAGGTTAACTTGCCAGATGCTAAGTACTATCGCTGCTTAAGCTGCTAACAAAAGAAGCTAGAGAAAGGTTTATTGCAATATTCGGCTTGCTCGGCTTAAAAATGAAACTTCTGATTAAGGAACAATACCCTCAAGGTATTATATAGGAGTACCAATAATTTACTACACAGGAGTTTGCCTGACGAATTATATTAATTTGCTGTTTTTGATGAGAGTTTTCTGTTTTTTTACACATACACCTTACCTGAACTTGTCTGTTCCGCTCGCCGCTCGCAGACTCCCATAATAATCCATTTATAAGTGTGTCCTTCTCGCAGGCAGCCAGATCTATTTAGAAAAGCAGTCGTTACTTCCTTCCCACTTGCGTGCATTCAAAAACACACTGGAAATGTATGCACAACATACACAAGTGCTGTATTCCGACAGGCTGATTGAGCTGACGGCATCGCGAATGCGCGGTGACGTCAGCAAAATGCAGGACAAAAAATAAAAAAAAAAAACGCTGGGAAAATCGGAAATGAAGGGGTGCCACTCGGGAATCGTGGGATAATTTGGAATGGTTGGGAGGTCTGATGCTGGGTGTCTGGCATTCGTCTGGTATTGTGATTGGTCCTTTGGGGGGGTAAATTTGGCATTGAATCTGTCAGCCAGTATATTGGCAATATCTGTTGACTCAGTATAGGAGGTACCATTGTGCAATAACTCAGAGCAAACCTGGGTATTACCGTGGAGATTCTGGATATAACTATAGAAGGCTTTTTGGTTGTTTTTAGTGTCTGCCACAATTCTGCCTTCATAGCTGGCTTTAAAGGTTTTGATGAGGGATCGCAACTTTTTGTTGAGGCTAATAAGCAAGTTTTTCCAGTCTTGGGACTTCACCTTTTTCTGTAACAGTTTCTTCCTTCTGTTGTAGAGTTTATTACTGGCAGGAGACCGCCAGATTGGCTTCCTTTTTTTGGAGGAGAGTGTCTTGGTTGTGTTGGGTATGGCTAGTTCCATGCATTTATGTACATGTTCGTACAGTGCATTGGTGTATGATTTGGCTGTCATGCATCTATTTTCATTGACATGGGTGCCATGAAGTTAGTCAGCTCTGTTATTAGGAGCCCAAAGTCAGATTTGGAGTTGTTTTTCATGGTGGTTACCTTTGCGGGGGGTGTGGGTGAGATGTGGATTTCCATGGTGATTAGTTTGTGGTCGGATCTAACCAGGGAGGAATTGACTATTGGTGTAGAGCAATGGTTGCCCATGTTAGTAATAACCAGGTCAAGGATAAATTAATATTATAAAAACAGCAGTTAATATCTGTTTACCTGCACTAAACAGAGGTCAAATGTTAATGCCATTGAGCTTGGTATTGTGTAAGCTTTAAGATTAAATCTTTTAAAATCTTGTATATATCATGGTTTTGGAATTATTGGTGCAAATATAAACAAGCAATATTTAACGCCTAGAGCCATCAGTAGAAGTTAACTGCAGATGCACATGGAGCTCTCACTCACATGTAATGAATTATACCACACTTCATGTATACTTCTTTACTCAGCCACCCATTCACTAACACTCTCGCTCTATTATTTTGAAATGCTGACATACACACTTCTCTAATTTTATTACCCACTCTGTAATTCTCCATAACATCCCACAAAGCATCACATTCTGCTAAATTAAATGCCTTGTTAATATTACTTACTATAAATTCCATATCCTCCCTTTTACTTACAACATCATCCATAATTTTTCTCACAACGAATAACAATTCTTAATATTCCTTCACTTTCATGTTTTATAAATAAATATATATATATATATATATATATATATATATATATATATATATATATACTTTCATAATATCTCTCATCCTTCCTTCTATTCTCTGTATTATTACCATAATAATTTTATAATCGGTGTTATTTTGTGTGATGAGTCTCCAATTTTTTTTATTTCATTCTTCTCATCTTCCTTCCATAAAAATTTTAATATCCCACTACATAAGCTTTCTTAAGCAAACCCTTTCTTCAATCACTCATTCAGTATATTTACAAAATACTATCTTTGTCAGTCCTTTAATTCCTTGTGCATTTCATATTTTTTACCATCTGGGCTAGATACTGAATTATACTGTCACCAGTTATTTGTCTAAGACAGCCCTTCTTGAAGGACATTTTTATCTTTGGGGGGTATCTATTACTACACCTTGTTTGCAGTGGTCAGAAAACATGGTCAGTCATAGGGCCTTGATGTTGGCCTTGACTTTAAAGAAGTAGATGCCAAAAAAGGAGTGACACCAGCACAACGCTCTGAGAGACTCTGCTATTCACTTCCTCTTTGTGGGCTTGGATTCCTCTATATTCATTCTGTGGGTCTTATTTAAGAGCCACCCAGTTATTGATCATGTGATATAGAGGTTTATACTAATTCTATGAGTTTGCCTGCAATGTCTAAGTGGGGTATTGTACAAAATGCCTTTGCCAAATCAAGGTAGGCAGTGCAGACCATTTTGCTCTCCTCTATTGCTTAGGTAACCTTTGGGAAGAAGTCCCCCAGGCTGAACATGCATGATCTGCCCTTGGTAAACCAAACAGGGTTGTATTGCGTGTCTTAAGATGTCCTATATCATTGTTAATCATTTCCATAATAATTATTTCCACTCCTTTGCATAGGAAACTAGCCAGGCATGTGGGTCTGTAGTTTCCAGCCTTGTACGGAAGGATGACTGTTGCAGTTCTCCATTTGCATAGCACAAAGCCTGTATGTAGGATATGGTTAAATAGCGATTCTAGCAGTTCTGATACATTTTGCTTCATGCTATTTAGGAGGCATCATGGGGTTTTATCAGGGGTCTATTTATTCAGTATTCTTGACCTTGGATAGCATGTGAAGGAGCTGCTCTCTAGTGATAGCTGGGAATGCAGCTGTTCAATGGTATTGACAGGGGGGGGGGTAGGAAAGATGGGGAGGTAAAATTGGAGTTTAATTTGTTGGCCAATAGATGTGCTGTATCTTACAGCTCAGTGTAGGTAGCTACATTTACATTTAGTTCTGCATATTGTTGTTTACTGTGTTTGAGATTGCAGACATAGCTAAAGCAAGTTTTATGGTTGTTTTATGTTTACTTCAGATTTGTCTCTGGTAGACTTCATTTATCCTCTGAGTTGTTGTTTAGATTGATGAGTGATATTTTATCCTTCTGGCCATTGCACTTCCTTATTTTTGCCATTAATATTGGGATTCCACCAAGGTGATTTGTTTCTTGTGTTTGTTTTGTGTTTATGCATGATAGACAAAGCTGTCACTCTGCATCTATTGACATGATTATACAGGGTAAGTGTGAACAATTCCACATAGCTAGCTGTGTTCATAGTCTTTTATCTGTTGCCATGACTCCTACTTTGGGATATTTTCATCTCTAGGCTAGTGCACATTTAACTGATGACCCTTTGGTCCACACCTAATGTAATACAATAATCTTGCTGAAAGACATTCCACTTCAGCGTAATATATTAGCTTGTGCATTACTTTCTTAGATGACAGCTCTTAAACTATATGTCATACACAGACAGGACAGCTACAGAAGAAAAATCTTACATGGAAATTTTCTGGTATCCAAGAAATATTCTACTTTACATGAAGGTCTGAATCTGATATCCACTGCACATTTTCTATATAAAATTGGCAACTTTCAGGAGACTCATTGATTGTGGCTAATTTAACTGTCACAGGCATCTCTAATAATTTGTAGAATGAACCAAGACAATGTATGACAGACATTTTCCAGTAGTTGAGATGGGAGTTCACTTTAACAGTTAGAAAATCAGAGTTGGCATCTCAATTTCTATACTTGTAGTTAAGGTTAGAACCATTGGAGTTTATAACAAAAGTAACCCCAACAAAATGCCAGTGATCCTTCCTTTTCTGTGGAGTATCTCAATCTGCCTTTTGGTTGTCCTCTGAGGCCAAATTTAACTCAAACTTGGTTTTAGAAGACTTTATTTGTCCTCTGAGTAATTTGTTTAGTTTGATGAGAGTACTTTTATAGTACTGGGTGCTACACCTCCTAATTTTGGCTAAGATTTTCTTCCTTCAATTATACAGCCTATTGATGTTGTGATTCCACCAGGGTGGCTTATTTTTTGAGTTAGTTCTGTACTTCTTCCTGGTGGGCACAGCTGCCTCTGTGCAGCTATTAACATGCTTGTATAGTTTTTCTGTGAACAGTTCTGCATAGGCAGCAGTGTTCTCAGGGATTATGAGGGCTTGAAATTTTGCAAAGTTTTCACTTAGTAGGAACTTTCAATGGGCATGTTGATGAAGGGAACAGGTGGGATGAGGAAGTGATGGGCAGGTATGGTGTTAAGGAGAGGAATGCAGAAGGCCAGATGGTATTAGATTTTGCAAAAAGGATGGACATGGCTGTGGTGAATACGTATTTTAAGAAGAGGGAGGTGCATAGGGTGACGTACAAGAGTGGAGGAAGATGCACACAGGTGGATTATACCCAATGCAGGAGGGCCAGTCTGAAGGACATTGGAGACTGTAAAGTGGTGACAGAAGAAAGTGTAATTAGGCAGCATAGAATGGTGGTCTGTAGGATGACGTTGGTGATCAAGAAGAGGACAAGTGTGAGAGCAGTGCCAAGGATCAAATGGGGGAAGTTGAAAAAGGGTGATTGCGAGGTGGAATTCAGAGAAGAGTTAAAACAGGCACTGGGGGACAGTGAAGAGTTAACAAATAGCTGGGTAACTACAGCAGAGATGGCAAGGGAGACAGCTAGAAAGGTGCTTGGTGTGACATGTGGACAGAGGAAGGAGGACAAGGAGACTTGATGGTGGAATGAGGAAGTACAGGAGAGTATACAGAGGAAGAGGCTGGCGAAGAAGAAGTGGAATTATCAGAGAGATGAAGAAAGTAGACAGAAGTATAAGGAGATGAGGACCATGGCAAAGAGAGAGGTGTCGAAGGTTAAGGATAAGGCATATGGAGAGTTGTATGAAAGGTTGGACACTAAAGAGGGAGAAAAAAGAACCTGTACCAATTGGCTAGACAGAGGGACCAAGCTGGGAAAGATGTGCAGCAGGTAAGGGTGATAAAGGATAGTGAGGTAAACTTACTCACAAGCGAGGAGAGTGTGTTGAGCACTTGGAAAGAGTACTTTGAGGGGCTGATGAATGAAGAGAATGAGAGAGAGAAGGTTGGATGATGTGGGGATAGTGAATCAGGAAGTGAAACAGATTAGCAAGGAGGAAGTACAGACAGCTATGAAGAGGATGAAGAATGGAAAGGCTGTTGGTCCAGATGACATACCAGTGGAAACATGGAGGTGCTTAGGAGAAATGGCATTGGCGTTTTTAACCAGATTGTTTAATGAAATCTTAGAAAGTCAGAGGATGCCTGAGGAGTGGAGAAAAAGTATTTTTGTACCTATTTTAAGAATAAGAGTGATGTGCAGAGCTGTAGTAACTACAGAGGGATAAAACTGATCAGTCACAGCTTGAAGTTATGGGAAAGAGTAGTGCAAGCTAGGTTAAGAAGGGAGGTGATGATTAGTGATCAGTAGTATGGTTTCATGCCAGGAAAGAGCACTACAGATGTGATGTTTGCTCTAAGAGTGTTGATGGGGAAATATAGAGAAAGTCAGAAGGAGTTGCATTGTGTCTTTGTAGACTTGGAGAAAGCATATGACAGGCTGCCTAGAGAGGAGTTGTGGTATTGTATGAGGAAGTCAGGAGTAGCAGAGAAGTATGTAAGAGTGGTACAGGATATGTATGAGGGTAGTGACAGTGGTGAAGTCTGCAGTCGGAGTGACAGATGCATTTAAGGTGGAGGTAGGATTACATCAAGGGTCAATGATGAGCCCTTTCTTATTTGCAATGGTGATGGAAAGGTTGACAGACGAGATCAGACAGGAGGCCCCATGGACTATGATGTTTGCAGATGACATGGTGATCTGTAGTGAGAGTAGGGACCAGGTTGAGGAGACCCTGGAGAGGTGGAGATATGCTCTAGAGAGAAATGCAATGAAGGTCAGCAGGACTAAGACAGAATATGTGTCTGTGAATGAGAGGGAGGACAGAGGAATGGTGAGGATGCAGGGAGTAGAGGTGGCGAAGGTGGATGAGTTTAAGTACTTGGGATCAACAGTTCAGAGTAATGGTGAATGTGGAAGAGAGGTGAAGAAGAGAGTACAGGCAAGGTGGAATGGGTGGAAAAGAGTGTCAGGAGTGATTTGTGACAGATGGGTACCAGTAAGAGTGAAAGGGAAGGTATACAAGAGGGTAGTGAGACCAGCTATGTTGTATGGGTTGGAGATTGTGACATTGACAAAAAGGCAGGAGTCAGAGCTGGAAGTGGCAGAGTTAAAGATGTTAAGATTTGCACTGGGTGTGACAAGGATGGACAGGATTAGGAATAAGTATATTAGAGGGTCAGCTCAGGTTGGAAGGTTTGGATATAAAGTCAGAGAGGTGAGATTGCATTGGTTTAGACATGTGCTGAGGAGGGATGCTGGGTA
Organism: Protopterus annectens; assembly: GCF_019279795.1. Classification (NCBI taxonomy): domain Eukaryota; kingdom Metazoa; phylum Chordata; order Ceratodontiformes; family Protopteridae; genus Protopterus; species Protopterus annectens. The sequence continues at coordinate 1,542,773,834 of NC_056746.1, read as the reverse complement.
TATTGGGAAAAGGATGCTAAGGATGGAGCTGCCAGGTAAGAGGAAAAGAGGAAGTCCTAAGATAAGGTTTATGGATGTGGTGAGAGAGGACATGCAGCTGGTTGGTGTGACAGAGCATGATGCAGAGGACAGGAAGAAATGATAACAGATGATCCGCTGTGGTGATCCCTAACGGGAACAACCGAAAGAGAAGAAGAAGTAGGAGGTTAGCCTTAAAGTATATCCTGAACAGTATAGTGTTAGCTGAGGTTCCAGGTTTTATTTTTACTTCAAAAGAAGCAGTTTTGTGGTCTGACTTTACCACAGAAGACATTATACTTGGGGGTGTGCAGCACTTACCCATATTAGTGAGGACCGGATTCAGTATGTTTGCACCCCTAGTCGACATATTGACAATCTGGTCCAAAGACTTTTGTGTTTACAAAATCCAGCCATCTCTGTACCTGCACATTTGGTTTCATATATTATGCCAAGTTAATAGCGGGGTAATTAAAGTCACCCAAAAATATGGTCTTGGGTTGGATAGTCAGTGTTTCTAATAAGGTTAAATATGTGTTATAGGTTTCCTGTGTTATAGAGAGACCTATAACTTGAAAACAAATGTTATGCGATTTTGCCAATAGTACTTTGAACATGGAGAATCTCAAGTGCATTGTCCTATTTGACCAGCCTTGTGGTATATCTATTTTTGATATAAACTGAGACACCACCACCTTTAGTCCCTGTCTGTATGCAAGCTGGTCCAAATGTGTGGACGGCATTGTAGCATTGCACTGCTGGTGTGCTGTTTGTGGTTTTAAAGCATGTCTAAGTGAATCCACAGATGTCGACATTCTCTAAGTAGAGAAGGGCTTGTGGGTAGTGAAGTTTCCTGTTTAGACTCCTAGCACTGAGCAGTGACATCTTTAGATTTTCTTGGTTTTGATTTGCTATGTTGGAAGTACTTTCAGTCTGGAATTGTATAAAAAAGGCACTATGGGGGAGGAGAATGGTTTATGCACTATTTAAAAGCCTAGAGGGGAGAGATGCAGACCATCCCTGGCAAAGCAGTGTAGTCTGTTGGCTATCTCCTTCCATGCTGGCAACTATTGCACCCTCTTAAAAATGACACCAGAAATTAGGCCAATTATTAAAGTCTGTCATCTTCTATTCATATTTTGTGGCATCATCTTTGGAGAAGGTAACTTGCTGCGTCTCATACCAGACTGGGACACATATTCTGACACCTCTATGATGTCTCTCTTCTTGTAGTCTAGGCAGGTATGTCTCAGGTCATTTATACCCACATGAACTATAACTGAGTTGTACTGGTACTTTTGGTCCAATGACCTGTCTGCATGCATAATGTGGCTGATTCTGATCCGGTTAAGCAACTGACCATGACTTTCTCCATACTCAGCCTGGTGAGAGAGACATAAGTTTGCCTCACAATGGGGTCTCCAATGACCAGAATATTGGATTGTGTAGTGGCTTGCTTTATGGGCTTGGAGTAGAGGCTCCATGAGATGTGGCTGTATGTGTTGATGTAAGTGTTGTTTTGAAAGAGCGCATTTGGGGCTGCTGAGAGTATTTGTTATGTGTACTTCATCTAGGAATTTTTTGTGGTTTAGGAAGGTTACATTTAACTGCCTCAGCATAGCTGGGTCTTTCAGTTTGCTTTGAACTGTGTGTGATGGGTGCAGCATGTGTACCACTAACAATCTGACTTGACATTAGGAGTGCTTTTATGTGAAAGCTTTGCCTCCAGTGTTATTGCGTAAATACATCTCTCACATTGCTTTTCAGTTTGTTTCAGAATTTAATAGGTTGTCAGTAAACATGAGAAAATTTCTACATTGCCTGAGGATGCCCATATCTATGAAGCTTGCAGGAGAGGCAGTAGGGAAGTTCATATCCATGGCAACAGGCTCTTTTTTATTGATTAGATGGTAGTAATGTCAAGCAATGTGCCAGTATGACAGAAAAGATGAATAAGGAAGAAGGGAGGGTTTGTACACTGAAGTAACGTAATCTAAGATAGAAAATAATTTAGTGATGGCTGATCTGAGTAAGTCTTATGTCATTTCCTGTCTCTGAATAGTGCCTCTATTTCCAGATTAACTAAGAAAATCATTCTAATGTGCTGCTCACATCTGTTTTCACCCAGTTCTGAAAACATATGTAATGTTGATACTACTAATTAACATGAGAAATTGGTTAAAAACAGAAACATTCCAAATAAGAAACTGACTTCAGTAAATACTAAACAGGGAATATGAAAAGATGAATTGAGATTGTTATTTCACCTTCCTGCTTCTTAGTGATGCTGTCTAGTTTAAAACCCCAAAACCCAGAATGCTCTACTCTTTATGCAGAAACATACACCTCCAATGTACACCAACATGTATAAAACTGCATAAATGTATCTTTACCAAGGAGAAGCAAGTGCAGGGTAAACCCTAAAAGCAAACCTCAACAGTGGAATCACAACGTAAACAAGCTTTATAACAAGAAGAATAAAGTTATAACCAAGAATAAACTGCAGCATCTGGCAGAATAGAAATCTGGTCATTAAATCAGACAAGCAACTTAGGAACTTAAAAATACCAGGGACAAATCTGAGAAAAAATAGCCACACTGGCAAAGGACACCCATAAGGACTTGTACAACTATACCTGCAATCTCAGGTGCAATACATAACAGAGTGCTGAGCTGATTGCAGACTGTACCACCTGTACTGAAGCTGTGAATATAACAAATCTACTGGCTGATAACTTTAGCTCAAACTTCAGCCCTCTCTCAGCCCTGTTGATCTCACAAGAAATATAATAAACCCATATACCGCAGCTATCGTGCAGGACCAACTCCCGGAGTTGCTCTCAATGACCAAAAATATGGCCTCTATGGCCAAGACAAAGTTCAAGAACCCATCCAGAGTACCATGAAGCATGATATTTAGATGGCCCAATTCAACTTCAGCCTCCAAACTGGCTTTATACCAAGGGAATGGAGAACAGCAACACTAGTATTCCTGCATGAGAGTCGGATATTCCACCGGCCCAGGCAATTACCAACCTATAAGTCTGACCAGCCTCATATGT
>NC_056746.1:1542753254-1542765754 GCF_019279795.1 Protopterus annectens | reverse complement strand
TTACCATCCCATGCCTGATATCATCCCATAATTCACAGTATCATATGTTCCTCATTATTCTATGCATCAAAGCACAGTCGCCATATTATAATTCTCTACCACACAGATTTCTATATGTCATCATATCATATCATATGGTTTCTCTATCATATCATATGGTTTCTCTATCATATCTTATGGTTCTTCTGTCATATCATATGGGTTCTCTATCATATTATATGGTTCCTCTATCATATCATATGGTTTCTCTATCATATCATATGGTTACTCTATGTAAGCATCATAGTAAGCTCCTCATCTTAGCTTCCCCTGTCTCATTGTATGTTGCATGTCACAGCACAGTGGCAAATCCAGGAATTTGCAGATGGGAGGGTGCAGCACAGAAAGTAGACATTTTGGATGTGTTGAAAATAGACAAATGGGGATTGGGATGTAGAAAGAAGATCACCAAGAACTGCTCTGACAGCATGTGTGAAAAGACAGCAATGTCCATTCAACTGTGCATCCTTGCAGAGCAGCTGTGATACTAGAAGCAGATAACTCCTATCTTGCACATATCAAATATACAGACAGTACCAGATGTTTCAAGGCATGCCTGGGAGAAATGCCTGGTCATTTATGTCAAGCCATGGACCCTTTGCATGGCAGCATGGTTTACATATGATTTATGATAACCAAGCAACTAGTGTCACTGAAGACAATGACACCACAGCAAGTATTGATAAGGCAGGCATTGTAACCTGGTAACAACAAATATCCTATTACACGGTGACTCCACTGTGTGCTAAACAGGTGTGTAGATCACTGGGCAGTGTAAGAAGTGTCATGTCTGCCTGGGACCAAAATTAGGCACCTCAGCTTTGATTAAAGCTAACTGTGACATGGTCATTCTTCATGCTGCAGTCAACAAACTAAAAAAGTCCTTCCCCTCGTATATGCAATAGGACGTCGTGGAATTATCAGACATATTAACAAGCACAGGAAAATAACACCTGCTTAGTGAAATCATTTCATCACCTCATGCAACACCTAAATGCTACAACACAACATTGATATTCAACGGTGGCCAAGAACATGGTGTCACAGAGAAAAGAGTCACTGCTTTCCTCTGCTTTGAGTATTAATATCAATACATTACCAAAATATGGTTAAAAATGCACATCATAGATTCCAGTGCATGCCTTCTTTCACTGAATCTTGTGCCATTGGAATATATGTGGACACTGACCAACATGTATCTTTTGTTATAAGAAAATCCTTCTGTATTGCACAGCTTATAAACAAAGTGACTGTGTCTTGATCTAGGGATGCCATTGTCCCCCCTTTACTCAGTCCTCATTAGGCCAATCATTGAATATAAGACCCCCTTTGCCATGTATTTGTTGAGACATATGCAACAACTGTTATATACACACACACACACACTCACAAACACACACACACACACACACACACACACACACACACACACACACACACACACACACACACACACACACACACACACAGATACTTAACTAAAAGGATAAAAGGGCTAAACAACATGTCCTACATGGACTGACTCAAAGCCCTGTCACTATACTCTGTATCTTACAGACTGCTAAAAGGTGACCTGAATCTGGCATACAAGACATACTCTGAACCATTACTGATGGATTTACTTGGATATCAGGAAGTCAAATGGCATCAGAAATACTCACGCTAGAGATCTAAACCTCTTCTGTAGCATCAACAGAACAATTTGCAGGAACAGGTATATTTCACAGAGGATACCACTGCTACGGAACAGACTCCCCATCTGCATAAAACAAAGTTAATCCCTGTCCATTTTCAAGTGCAACTTAGATGTGCAGATGGGAAACAGAAAACTTATCCCAGCACTGCTCCCTGTACTACTAATGGACAGAGGTGTCTCCTAAATGCTTTATCTCATGCATGGGTCCCCTCAAATTATCTATGCTATGATCCCAGTTATTCTTATTAGGGGTAATATATAATTATTGACCATGGGGTGGATAAGGCCAATCTCTAAACAAATGGGATAGGTTAATTCAGGTGGCTAGGCATAAAATGGCCCACAAGGGCAGCTAACCTAGTACTTACCATTGAAACTATTCAGTGAAGGCGTAACAGCACTTGATGAAGGGCTCACAGTACATATTTCTTATCTTCACCATGCTAAAACTTTAGACACTATTTCTGACAAGTGAAACTGACAAATTAAGGGCACTAACCATCATCTCATAAGTAATTCAATGGATAATACATGTTTGAGCAACAGGATGCAACAAGTTCAGCTGGAGGTTTGCCTGTCTATCCAAACAGGAACACTGTATAGATGCCATGGGAAGGGGGCTGTGGATAATTAAATGTGATAATAATTACAAATTGATTATCATAATTACTTCAAGAAAATAGGTGAAAGTTCTCCTAGATGGTATACAAAAATGCATATTTAGGTCAGCAGTAATGACCCCATTGTTAATGGATTAAGTGAAGCAACATGAGACATGGCAAAAAATAATGTAAATTATGACTACAAAATAAAATACCATCATTAAAGATCCAAAGACAATAGAAGACAACAGTATAAACTGTGACCAGCATGTATTGACAGAGTCATACAAGCATAGACCATAGCTCATCTCTAAAGGGAATACGGTGCTAGAAAAGCCTGTTCTGTAATCAGTTAAATTCTAAAAGGCATGGCTGGTCACTCCAGGAAGTTCAATGTACTACTTCATACATTACCTATCTAACATATTATAGCTTTTAGACAAGCTGCATTGAAGGACTTGACAAAAAATACAGTTCTTTGCTAGGAGAATCATAGGTCTGGAAAACTGAACTCCTCAGAAAGACTTCTGGAACTGTTATTATAGTCTGTTTTCTACAGGTTAGTTATGTATAGTCTCTACCTGATCTGTAATGCAATGTCTGGTACAGTACAGTGTGAAAGTCTATGTCTTGAATTACAATTGTTAATTTGAATGCACAACTGACCTTCACTGCTGGCAGAAAGCATACGATTCCAGCACCTAATACTGAAGATGAACAATATTAATAGGAAAAGTAATATTTACTTTAGCCACACTCTCTTAGGATTATGGAATAAGCTTCCTCTTACAACCAGAACAAGTCAGTCATCAGCTTCCTTCAAAAATAATATTGATAGCTATATAGAAAGCAAGAATAATCAACATGGGGTCTAGGTATTTTTACCTCCTTTTTTAAAGTTAGGTAGGTCATTGGCTTAACAACTGAACCTATGAGCCTATGAGAGTAAGTAGAGGGGTATAGATGGTTACAGCCACATCACATTTTCATTGTCTGTGTACCACTAAACTATTATTGCCAGGACTGAGTTGGGAGGACTAAGAAAAAGCTGTCATCATCACAAATCAAGTACACATTCATAAACAATAAGTGTAACATTAGTTCTGAGGTGGCACTGTGGTGACAAGGGCATCAGAGGTCTAGTAATTCACTCATCTCACTGCCATTTCATGGGCACAACTGCACAGACTGTGCCGCATTGTCAGGAGACAGAAACAGACCTTGTTACATCAGATTTGCAGTGTTGAAATGCCCTATGCTGCACTGTGCCTTGGTCATTACCCACTCACCCATTCGAACTACAGGTAGCACCAATGTATTTGTTGGTTGAAGTATGTAGACATCCCAAAGCATGCTTTGAAAATGGGTAGGCACGATCTTTGAGGACACCATAGAATGATAAAAGTGGATGGGTAGAAAGGATTCTGCCACAATAGCATTCAAAAGGACACAGAGAGAAACAATGTGTGACACTGAGATTTCTTAAGGGAGGATGGTCTGTTATGGATGCACAGAAGGTGCTCCACTAGCGCTGAGCGCTGAAACATGCAGCATAGCATAATGAACATGCAGCATAGCCATAACAAACATGCAGCATAGCCATAACAAAAGTTCCTATGGAACAGTTGTATGTAGAGTGTCAGGGAAAAAAGAAAGTCCACCCACATAAAACGAAACATCTGAACACTCTTTCTAACAGATATTCACTGCAAGTTTCCACACACCCATACAGGTCTTACAAAAGCTGCTACTGTAGCATTTTTGTATTGGCAAGAAGACTGAACCACTTCCTGTAACCACACACACACACACACACACACACACACACACACACACACACACACACACACACACACACACATATACACACACACACAAACACACACACACACACACACACACACACACACACACACACACACACACACCTTAAATTCTTCTCATTGCCTAGGCAATTGCTGGACGCTGACTCTTTAGTTTCATTCCTGTACCGGTACCTACCAAACAAACCTTGATATTTTGTTGGAAAACTGTGGCTCATCCATACTGCTAACTCTAACCAAAATAGACTGACAGACAGACAGACAGACTCACGTACACATACACATTGCTTTATTCACATTCATAAAAATAATGCAAAGAGTAACTTTACTAAAATCCATCAAAGGTTCCTGGACATCTAACTACATGATACATGACTGAAATGTATTTATATATAGTGCAATGTTAGACAGCTAGTGTTCCCAGTGCAAGGATGACATTAATCAATATACACAGTTACTTGTTGACATTTAACATCCTACAAGCACACACATGTGCAAACACACACACACACACACACACACACACACACACACACACACACACACACACACACACACACACACACACACACATGCACACACATGCACACACAGGCACACACACATACATGCACACAGAGGCACTCACACACAGACACACACACCACACACACACGCACACACACACACGCACACACACACACAGAAAACAGCAGTCTACTGCTGCTCCAGAGTATACACACAACCTTGGCTTTTGTTATCAAAGAAAGACTGACTGCTTTACTCAAACAAGGAACAACAGTTTTGCACTATTGTATATTTACCTTCATGGAGGTCTCTGAATTGCTCAAATATAGTCAGATAGCTCAGCAGTGAAATGCCAGACTAAGAAACCGAAGTAAAGCATTCAAGCCTATAGAAGGAGAAACAGTATGCAGAAGAAGGTAGTTTGGTAGGGAGACATGGGTGGGGCAGAGCAGATAAGAAAAGATAAACAGACTCAAGTAGTCGATAATCACATTGAGACATGGTGGGACTATGGCTTGGGGATATGCATGGCTTGTTCTACATCATGCCTTTTTCAAGTAACTGACATGTCCTGCAGTCTGTGTTAGTTATTTTAAAGGCTTTTCTTCCTTTTTTTTTTTAAATTCTGGTGAGATGATGTCTACATTGTTCCTGCACTGCTATCTGATTGGTTCCTCTTCCAATCACATCTCTGTATGCAACAGGTGATGAAAAAACAAAAAGCATTTTCTAACTCAATAAATCATGGCTGAAAATCAGAATGTACCGCCAAATCTTTACAAATTTGAGAAGTACTGTTGCATACCATTTTGATGGTACATTTGTCCTGATTTATTAAGTCTTTTGGAAGCATTTTTTATTTATTGTTGCTGTTTTCTTTATTTAATTAGTAGGTAGTTCTTTCAGCAGCAGCAGCAGCAAAAAGTTGGAGGAGCATGCCCTTGCACCATAGCCTAAACTCGCCACTGCAGCATCCTATGCTTAGCCCTAACTTAGGCATCATAGTATCCTCTGCTTCTTAGGATCCTCTTCCACAAAGGACCTGTATATCACAGTATCATATGCGATCTCCTGTCCAGTACATCACAGCATCCCCTGTATTCTGGCATGCTATACCTTATAGTATTCCGTAAATCACAGTATGCTATGTTTCCAACTATCTTAAGTAACATAGTATCCTCTGAATCCTAACATCCCCTACCTCATAGTATCCTGGATGTCACTACATCTTGTGCTTGCTAAGAACCTATACACCACAGTTAATGTGCCTTCTTATAAACTCTGCATCCTAGCAGCCTATATTCCATTTCTGCATGCATCACAGCATTCCCAGCAGTACTTATTTCCCCCTTGCTCTGCTTCAGTACTTTTACATTGCTGAGAGTCAGTCAGGATCGGCATCTGGTGTTCTTTCTTTTTTTTAACTCTATCTGCTTTTTCTGTAGTCAGAATATCCTGTGCATTGGTATCTGTATCATTCCTAAGCAGCCCATCTGAATCCTTCTCAAAACATACAGTTTACTTCAGTGACCCCAACTTTCCTTCTAGTCTTTCTCTGCACTGAAAAGAGAACAGCACAACAATGCCCTTAACTAAGAATGTCATGTCAAATGAAGTGTTTTTGCTAAGCTGACTTTCTTTGTTTTTAGGCTAGCACAGATGGTGAAATTGTCGTATTGGTACTGAGCTGCAAAGAATTCCAGTTTCTCTACCACCTTTGTATGCAAAAACACAAAGATGTCTGCATAAACTGAAAATGCAGGGCATCAGGTCTAGCATCCCTACTGCATCCTAGTTCTAGTTTCTTCTCCTTGTTTTTGCAGTAGTGCAATACAGTTGTTGTTATTCTTATTTTAACAATTTGTTAACCAGGTAAGCCCAATGGAGACAAATGTCCCGTTTCTGGAGCCCCCTAGGAAAACTGTATGGTTAAGTGGCTTGGTCAGAGTCACATAATATACAGGTGGAAGCAGAAGGAATCAGCCTCTGTACCATTCACTACAGGACATAGCTGATGAACAGCCCGAAGCCCTGATCCTCTGCACTACCTGCTAGATGGAAGTTATAAAATAATCCATTTTTGATGATTTGTGGTAGATCTGTGCTTTCTTCCTATTTGTTGTCATTTGGCTGTTGTATAATGATGCAATGCAGGTAGCATTTATATAGCAAAGCAGTGTTAAAATGTCACTTCTTTGAATATATGGAGCTGTCTGCCTGATTACTGAGCATCCCTGGACCATAGTTACTTGTCTTTCTACTGCTATACAGATCTGGCTTGTTTTGTATTACTAAAGGTGTGTGTCAGTTTAGGCTGTCAGACCACCTGAAGGTAGCCAAAAAATAAGTGCATTTGTGCAAATAAACTTAATTTGGATAATTTTTTGATGCAAATTGTGACCTTTTTACTGTAGATGGATGGAGCTGTTTAAAAAAGAAAGCTTGTCCACCAGTGTCATAGTAGTGTCAGTGCAGATACAGGTCCCAGATGGATTGGAGCTAATTTTGCCCTTTTCTATGACCCATTTTGGATTTTAAGGACACACATTAACATGCACATTGATCATTCAGCTTACATATCCTCATTAAATTGCAGCCCTAAAAACTATGAAGCTATACATTTCCACAACAAGCTAAGCTCTTACTAAATACCACACATTTTTGTCAATGTGTAGTATCTCCTACATGAGTTGGAGGCCTACAAAATTTTTGATAAGAAGGATGTCACAAGTTCTTTTTATTCTGTGAGTAATTGCAGATAAACTTAACATCCAAAGAGGTAGTCTGTGATCAAGCAGAAGACAGTCAAGCATTTGGAAATAAAATAGAAAACATACGGACAGATATGTGAGAGTACTTCATTTGATTTGCTTATAAATACTAATTAAAAAGTAAAATCAAAGTTTACTCCATTTTTGGTAAAAATCAAAAACAGGTTTGATATAATATTATTAATGTCTTAGACAATGGGCAAACTGTACATCTATACCCTGATTGGAGAATGTGCGTTCTCCAACAGGGTATCAATGTACAAGTAATTCCCGGTGAAAAACGAGTACACCGCTTCATAGGTTCATAGGTTGGTACTAGGCTATTGGCCCTAGAGCCTGTACAAGACTAACCATAACAATTCCCTGGATATTTCTTTCCACAATATTTACTTCCCTGGATCCCTGTCTAGCAGGGCAACTGATGTGATCCCCGGAGTGAATTTCCTATCTCCCATCCAATCGTCAAGGTTCCTTTTGAAGAGGGCCAAGGAGGCACTCTGCATGACATGTATGGGCAGTCTATTCCAGAGTATGGGGAGTCTCTGGGTCAGAAACCTATCCCTTCAGCATGTTTTTTCATTGTGATGACAAGGTTTAGATCCCTGGAGTGTGGCTCTGTGAGATTGGGATTTCTTTAAGTGGAGCATGTCCAACAGCTCAGGGTTTGACATGGCCTTGTATGTTAAGCAGAGATTGCCGCTGATTAGGCGATATGCCACAGAGTATAGCTGGAATTTTTTAGACGGGCAGCTTATCTAGCCACCATGGAGCTCAGACTGAGGAAACGGAATGGCCACCATTATTTTAACATCCAAAGAGGTAGTCTGTGTTCAAGCAGAAGACAGTCAAGCATTTGGAAATAAAAGCAGCCTTTGTGCTGTTTAGCAAGTGCAAAATATAAAAAAGAAGACAACAAGAAAAACGGTGTGTGTGTGTGTGTGTGTGTGTGTGTGTGTGTGTGTGTGTGTGTGTGTGTGTGTGTGTGTGCGTGTGTGTGTGTGGGTGTGTGTGTTTGTGTGTGTGTGTGTGTTTATGTCTGTGTGTGAGTGTATGTGTGCATGTCAGTGAAAGTGAGCAAGCTATTTTACTCTTGCTATGCAGCAGTTTTGCTGTTTAGCGAGTTTAAAAGGAAAAAAAGAAAAAAAAAGAAAATGCAGAGTGCGTGAGAGAGAGAGAGAGAGAGAGAGAGAGAGATGGAGAGACTGAGAGAGAAAGCCAGAGTGATGTGTCAGCAAATGCATGTATGTAAGCAGAGAAGACTGCCTGTCTGAAAGATCGAGAGAGTGAGACTGAATGTGTGTATAAAAGCAGCTGGAGACTGTGAAACATTGAGAAAGTGGGTGAGACAGATCTTCTGTGAGTAAATGTGTGCATGAAAGCAGAGGAGAGTGTGTGTGTATGTGTGTGTGTGTGTGTGTGTGTGTGTGTGTGTGTGTGTGTGTGTGTGTGTGTGTGTGTGTGTGTGTGTGTGTGTGTATTTGTATTTGTGTGAAAGCAGAAGAGAATGTGCATGTGTGTATGGGAGAGAGAATGGGCTGTATGTAAAATTGTTGGGTTTACTTGCTTATTATTTTTTAAGCACTATATTATTTGTTATATATATTTGATGTAAAATGCTTCCTCCAACATCATTAACATGTACTGCAGCAAGTTTGATTGAGTAGTCAGAGGAACTATTTTACATTAAATATATATATATAAAAATAATATAGTACTCAAAAAATAAATAATCAAGTATAACACAACAATTTTACAGTGAGCTCATTGTCTAAGTTCCATAATGCCCTCCAGTGTGTATGTTAATGTGTAATTAATGCACTTCATGGGTGTAGAGGCCTGAAGCCACCCTGCGCAGGCATTAATTACACATTAACACACACCCTGTCAGGCATTATTGCTTGCTTAACCTACATAAAATTGCTTTTAATTTAATTAACTAAATATATGGAAGAGGAAAGGACAAGTGAACTCTCTGTCTAGGTGGCTATTGGTTTTATAGTTCTTGCCTACTATTATTTAATCTGTTAATTTTTTAAGAGCTAACAACTCACATATATGTGTTAAAGGCATGAGGGATATGCTTTAGTGTAACAATTTATGGCTTTCTAAATGTGAACTGAACTGTTGGAAGAGGTCTGCTCTGCGTTAGTGGTTTCCATAGAAACCTTCTAAAGAAAACTGCTTTAATCAGTCTTTTCTAGTTTCTTCAATACCAGCTGTTTTCTGAAAGAATTATTACATTTCATAGTGAGAAATAATAATTCCTCTCATGCTAAAGGGGCTTAGAGTGGGATGGGGGACAAGTGAATTGTTTATAAACCAAGCAAGCCCATCAGGTTTATAAGTCAGAGTGGATAAAGTGCAGTGCAGTGCAGACAGAACAGACAGGCAGATAGATATCATAATGGTGTAGTTGAGCTGTAGTATCAAGTGTTACACATATGAGGTAGTCACTGCTCAACATACTGAACTGGGACACTTACACTAGTTCAGAGCTAATATGGAACACAGAATAAGACATTTAATGATTCCCCTCCCTTGAATTTATATAAGGTGCCAGCACGTCAAACTGAGAAAGAAATAAAATATTCCTAGTCCACTGGAAGATTTGGTAGAATATAAATTAAATGATTATACAATGAAAAAAACAGATATTTCATTCACATTTAAATGGAAAAAATATCCTAATACATTGTCTGCAAAAACTCATATACTTGTATGAAAAGAGTTTATAAATTTGTTAACACTGAGTATTGTCAGAAGGTTTAAATTCTGATTATTCTCTGAAGATAACTTTTAGCTAACTAACTATCCTTAAAATGTGATTACATTTTTTTTTATTTGGGTCTCCTTGGACTTCAAGTTTAGTGGCCCATCCCCCAGTATTCAATGTTCATGCCGGGTGTACCAGATACTTTCCAGCGCCCCTGGGCTTAATCCATTTTTGCAGGAACCAATTATGGATCCTGAGAGTCCTGGATGCTTGGCTCATCTGTGCTTCCATCCAGGTTTTTTTTTTTTTAATGACCTACTCATTCCCTTTCCTTACCCCTCCCCATGCTTATTGATTACATCCAAGGGCACCTACTCTCTTTGCATCATACCTCCCCTTAGTGAGAATATCAGTGAGTGCCCTTCCACCTTAGATGCCACTCCTCAATGAGTGCCCTCCCACCTTAGATGCCACTCCTCAATGAGTGCTCTCCCACCTTAGATGCCACTCCTCAATAAGCGCCCTCCCACCTTAGATGCCACTCCTCAATGAGTGCCATCCCACCTTAGATGCCACTCCATCAGTTGCCAGGCCAATAATCAAACCCAAGTGAGCTGGGCCATAGTCAGGGCTTTAACTCTCTGTGCCACTAGAGTGGCTCAAAATGTCACTAATCATACAAAAAGATTAGGCAGCTCAGTACTTATTAATAGGAATAACATATCTCAAAAAAATTATCCCCTGGTTCCTTGAATCCAGCATTTAAACCTGACTGTGAAGCCTGTCCACAGGTCATCCTGTCAGTCACCCCATTTATTTTCCCATTGTTAGACCTATGGACTCATTCTTATTTTCCTACATACATTACCTGAGACTCAGTGTGTGTGAGGGGCACTGGTGGACCATCACTAATGGATATTTTTTTTATCATCGATATAAAAATGGGGTAATCTTGACCTAATTAACTCTTGACCGATTAACTTTCCATGTGATGTAGATGCTGGCAAAGGAAGATAAGAATGAATGACTTGCTTTAGTTCATTTATCATTGCTATAGACAAGTGGTTTGGTCCTGTATCTTAATATTCACAAAGGAAGGATGCAAAGAAATGCAGTAGCTCCAGGGATAACTTCATGTGGCTGGACATACCCAGCAGTACATAGTACTATAGTCATGTTCATGTATGTGTGCAGAAGTGTGCATGTGCATGATTGTGCATATTCTACTGCTCTAGCCTTAATGTCCCACTTTAGTCACATGCACTGGAGGGTGTTAGGGACATACTAAAAACATGCCTGATGACAATTCATCATCAACACTGGTACTGCAGAAATAACATTCCATTGGAGAAGATGGAGCACCCATGGATGATGTGTGGTGCTGCAAGTGGAAGATTTGGGAGAGTCCTAGAAGACAAGAAAATTAAATGAGCTAGTGGTCTGCAGAAGACATAGGGAGAGAAAAAAAAAGAAATAAAAACAATAAGGGAAACTAAGCATGTCTAGTACTGATGTTCTTACTGAGAGTGGAAAAAGTGCTGACTAATGCATGCCTATTCCAACTCATTAGAAACTGATAAAAGGAGCTGTACAGAAAGGTTTGAGTGAAGGAGGCATAGGGCATCAGGGTGATAAGGAAACAAATAGTTCTGCATTGTACTCCACTTCATATGCAATGCCTTCTGGAGAATAGAACCAGGGTATGATATGCTGGCTGCTTCTAGTACCAAAAGAGTGGAGTTAAGGTAAGGGAGCAGATTACTTTAACATTTTAAGGAACCAAAAAGGAAGACATTGAAATGCTACGAAACAGAAACCTGAGTATTATGCAAAAACCATCAGTTCAAATAAATTTAGATATGTGAACAGTGGTTTGGATTCTGTCTATAATGGTTGAGACTTGAGTCTCAGAAAAGACCTGCATATCAGGAAGCTAATGGGGGAGTGAAAAAGGGTGCATCTGCTGGTAAATCACTTTCTTCTATGGAGGAGTATGCTGTACTGATTTCATACCTGGCAGATAATGAGGAGGTACTGGTTTCATACCTGGCAGATAATGAGGAGGTACTGGTTTCATACCTGGCAGATAATGAGGAGGTATTGGTTTCCTACCTGGCAGATAATCAGGAGATACTTGTTTCATACCTGGCAGATAATGAGGAGGTACTGTTTCCATACCTGGCAGATAATGAGGAGGTACTGGTTTCTTAACTGGCAGATAAAGAGGATGTACTGGTTCATACTTGGCAGATAATGAGGATTTACTAGATTCATACCTAGCAGATAACGAAGAGGTAGTGATTTCATACCTGGCAGATAACAAGGATTTACTGGTTTCATTCCTGGCAG
>NC_056746.1:1542724863-1542752754 GCF_019279795.1 Protopterus annectens | reverse complement strand
GCAGATACTGTTTTCATACTTGGCAGATAACGAGGATATACTGGTTTCATACCTGGCAGATAATGAGGAAGTCCTGGTTTCATACCTGGCAGATAATGAGGAGGTACTGGCAACATACCTGGCAGATAATGAAGACATACTTGTTTCATACCTGGCAGATAATGAGGAGGTACTGGTTTCATACCTGGCAGATAATGAGGAGGTATTGGTTTCATTCCTCGCAAATAACAAGGAGGTACTGGTTTCAAGCAGGCAGATAACAAGGAGGTACTGGTTTCATACCTGGCAGATAATGAAGAGGTACTATTTTCATACCTGGCAGATAATGAGGAGGGACTGGTTTCATTCCTGGCAAATGACAAGGAGGTACTGGTTTTAAGCAGGCAGATAATGAGGAAGTACTGGTTTCATACCTGGCAGATAATGAGAAGGTACTTGTTTCATACCTGGCAGATAATGAGGAGTTACTGGTTTCATACCTGGCAGATAATGAGGAGGTACTGGTTTCATACCTGGCAGATAATGAGGAGGTACTGGTTTCATACCTGGCAGATAATGAGGAGGTACTGGTTTCATACCTGGCAGATAATGAAGACGTACTTGTTTCATACCTGGCAGATAATGAGGAGGTACTGCTTTCATACCTGGCAGATAATGAGGAGTTACTGGTTTCATACCTGGCAAACAAAGAGGAGGTGCTGGTTTCATACCTGGCAGACAATGAGGAGGTTCTGGTTTCATACCTGGCAGATAATGAGGAGGTACTGGTTTCATACCTGGCAGATAATAAGGATTTACTGGTTTCATACCTGGCAGATAATGAGGAGGTATTGGTTTCATACCAGGCAGATAAGGAGGTACTGGTTTCATACCTGGCAGATAAAGAGGAGGTACTGGTTTCATACCTGGCAGATAATGAGGAGGTACTGGTTTCATACCTGGCAGATAATGAGGAGGTACTGGTTTCATACCTGGCAGATAATGAGGACATACTGGTTTCATACCTGGCAGATAATGAAGATGTACTTGTTTCATACCTGGCAGATAATGAGGAGGTACTGGTTTCATACCTGGCAGATAACGAGGATGTACTGGTTTCATACCTGGCAGATAGATAATGAGGAAGTACTGGTTTCATACTTGGCAGATAATGAGGAGGTATTGGTTTCATACTTGGCAGATAACAAGGATTTACTGGTTTCATACCTGGCAGATAATGAAGAGGTATTGGTTTCATATCTGGCAGATAATGAGGGGGTACTGGTTTCATACCTGGCAGATAACGAGGATGTACTGGTTTCATACCTGGCAGATAATGAGGAGGTACTGGTTTCATACCTGGCAGATAATGAAGAGGTACTGGTTTCATACCTGGCAGATAACAAGGAGGTACTGGTTTCATACCTGGCAGATAATGAGGAGGTACTGGTTTCATACCTGGCAGATAATGAGGAGGTACTGGTTTCATACCTGGCAGATAACGAGGATGTACTGGTTTCATAACTGGCAGATAATGAGGTGGTACTGGTTTCATACCTGTCAGATAATGAGGAGGTACTGGTTTCATACCTGGCAAATAATCAGGAGATACTAGTTTTATACCTGGCAGATATTGAGGAGGTACTGCTTTCATACCTGGCAGATAATGAGGAGTTACTGGTTTCATACCTGGCAAATAATGAGGAGGTACTGGTTTCATACCTGGCAGATAATGAGGAGGTACTGGTTTCATACCTGGCAGATAATGAGGAGGTACTGGTTTCATACCTGGCAGATAATGAGGAGGTACTGGTTTCATACCTGGCAGATAATGAGGATTTACTGGTTTCATACCTGGCAGATAATGAGGAGGTACTGGTTTCATACCTGGCAGATAATGAGGAGGTACTGGTTTCATACCTGGCAGATAACAAGGAGGAGAGGGAATCCAATGGTGGTTGTAGAAGAACAAAATGGAAAAAAAATCTAAGATAACTAAAAGACAGGTTAATAAGAGACACCTTCTGGTATGTCAGAATGATGCATACTGCCTCCTTAGTTGAGTGTAAACAATAAATCCTGTCCAATCATACAAATGACTTTCTGCCTGGCTTCAGCCTCCGAGTCGTAGCACCACATAACCTATTTGCTATTTTGAACCTTCATCATAAGTTCAGCTTATTATACCTACGAGGTTAATCTGGTGGTGTAAAGAGAATGACTCAATGTGAAAAAATAGCAATGTTAAGAAACTTAGTGAAAGGAAGCCTGGACATAAACAATATGCATGGAAAAAATAGTAAGAACTGAAAAGCATATTTTAACGGTGACCCAGAACCATTTTTCTAATTAAATTAATTGCTTAAAGTGGAAGCACAGGGACTGGATCCCATATTGATAGAACATAGATATTCGTGACTCATCTCATTACCCCTCTCTGTTACCATCCCTAGTTAAGGGGTATTAGGAGGCACTGGTGAGACATAGTAAGTAACCACTTTTGAGTTAAGCAGTTTTGAAAATGATTACAGAAAGATGTGTGATTACACACATCACTTAAGTAATAAAACTGTTTGCACCTCAATAAAGTGCAGTTAGAAAGGAAACATTTGGTACACCACATGAAATGATATAAAAACATGTCAGTGTGGCCACCATCCAAATGAGATTTTTAGGTGTTGCAACTGCAGTTGTAGAATGAATAAAACTGGACAGTGATACATGGTGCAGCTAGGGATTACAACATATGTTTGTGGTTTCTAGCACTTGACACAGAAGAAAATTAAAATGGGAATACTATAAATAGGTGTACATGACAACTCAATTTTATACTATCATTAATATTTATCAGAAGAAGTAATTTTGACCTGTGAGGCATTGAGACCAAACAAGACAACAGCAGCAGTATGTCTAGCTAACAAGAGAAAGCAAACACCTGTGAAAATATACTTGTGGGACCTCATCAAAGCCATAAGTATTTGGGAATTTATCAAAGACATAAGGTGGGCAGTTAGCATAAGTTCTATACACAGAACTCAGCAGGTGCTTGTAGACTGAAAAAAAACATGGGCAGATGTAGCATCTAGAACATAACATGAGGAAAAATGACTGAATTAAAGGAGTGGAATGTTGGTGGTTGTTTAAATTGCCAAACATCTCACACAGCAATGTGTTCCTTTGGCAAACCTTAATGACTGCTCACTTTGAATCCTCACAATTTTTGTTCACTAAATGCGGAGACTAAGTATTTATATTTTGTAGAATGGAGTTCCCATGGTATATTTTTACACACTAATGCAGAACTAAGTAGCTTAATTCTTTCAGAAAGAAGAAACCAACTTTTGTACTGAGAAAAGATGCAGGGGGTGCACACATCTAGATTGTCAGCAATGTGTAACTAACTTTAAAGAGAAAACTGTACTATTTTATCTTCCAAGATCCCTTGGACACAAATTCCTCTTTTCAGAACAGTTCTTGGAGCTTTAGTCTGGCTAAGTGACTTGCTCAGAGACAGATAACCATGAAAGCATTTAGTGAGAGAAACCAATTCCAGATCTACAAGAAAAAGCTCCTAAGCAATTCATAGATTTTAATGTTTGTGCCATATTTTCAGATTATTATAATTTATACAGATGGCAGTAAGGTGGATGATACAGATTCCCAACATTTTCCATTAAATTAATTAGACAAAGAAAATACTAACAAGTCAGTACTGATTTAAAACATACGACTCCGAGTGGATGAGTAACTCATAGTAGATGTGTATGCATATGTGTGGGAAGAGGAAGGCCTTTATTTTGTTATTTGTCTACTTTACTGACACATCTTGTGTGGTGCAATTTTATGAATCCTGTCAGTTATTTCTTTATTTTGTAGTTATGTAGGTGGCAAAAAGTAAAAAAATGGTCAGTCTTTGCAGACATAGCTTGAACAATTTAACTCATATATTGAAAAAAGCTAATTTAATTCATTAAAGAAAGAAATGAATTTTAAGAGTTTTTATTAGTGTGTCCCTTACTTAGAGTAGACCCTGTGCTGAATGTTAAATGTTTTTGTGGAATAGTACAGTGAGTGGGGAGAAGTCTGGACATTCTGGAGTATTGTTTTTATTGTACCTTCTGCAGTGAGAATGCACCAGGAAAAGTGTACAAAGACTAAAAAGGTTCACTACCAGCAATTGAAATAGCCTTGAAACTACCAGATGAGGGTACCACTGTACGTTTGTGTGACAGTGTACTGAATCACATCAATTTTGTGATACTGCCTTGAAAAAATAAAGTTTACAAATACTTTTTGCAGGCACATTTTAATATTTTTCTGTGGTTCTTCTGGCTGGGTTCTGTGCTTTTACTGAGGGAATTTTGTTTTCTTGTATCCACCTTTAGTTTATATATCTACGCCCATCGGAATAAATAAGAACCCAGGCTTCTTGTGATGTGAAATTTTCAGAGCATAAGCCAGATTCTAGTTATGGTATGCATATCAGGTCTATTAACAATGAAACATGATCACATCTGAAAGAGTCATGCTTTTTAGCTTAATTCCAATATGAACAATCTGCATGTCATTGAAAATTTCTAAGGTAGGGTACCAAAACATATATATTTTTGTAATGCATGAAATAGTGAATGCTCATAAAGTCTTTGTATGCCCACTGTCTGAATGTAGAGATTAAGCATGTATTTCATGAATCCTAGAGCAGACAACAGACATATATTTTTATCTTTGGATATGATATAATCTTGATGGTATTAAATGACTTAATAGCATCATAGTTAAAGCTTGAGAAAACATTGCTGCCGAGAACAAGGCACAATATTTTGGACATGGGTGCTTCAGAAAAACTGTGGAATGTAAGAACACATTTGTCTACAGCTAAAAATGTTAAGGACATACCTGTATAATGTGAGGACATAAACAGTGTGAATGAATTAAACCTTCAAAGAAATGCACAGTAAGCTTACGTCTTGATATGTGAGGACATAACTTTCTTCAGCTGTAATTAATTGGTGACTGCTGGGCAAAGATGTTCAAAGTCCCAAATAACTCATCCTACACATTAGGAGGAAACTCTGAAAAAAAATCAGTTTTGTATTTTGCTGTGAGAAACACAGGGAGTATCAGCAGTGAATGACAAAGTTTGTTGGGCCATGTAAATTGTCAAGGGTATAGATTACAAAATATGCGAGGAGCATCTAAACTAACTCAGTTACGTACTCCTGAAAAAATAAAAAAAATAAAAGAATAGGAGGGAACTTAAAAACATCACAGATTTAACGTAGTCAAGTAGAATAGCATCCTTTGGAAAAAATGACATATGATAAAATAGGACATGACTTAACAATTCCTGATGGTCATCACAGAAGATATGTAAGACTTGTATGTATATATGCATGAAGTATCTTCTCATTTCCTCAGGTAGCAAGTAATACACAAATAAATGCATACATGAACACACACACACATGTGTATGTACATACAGACCCCCCCTACACACACACACACACACACACACACACACACACACACACACACACACGCTCGCTTGCGAGCACACGGGTCTGTATCATTTTAAACCACTGAATACCTATTTATCAAACTCAATAAATTGAAACTAAATTCATTGAATGATCACTTTCACAAATTTTTTCCCTGAGAAACTAATTAGTGGACCAACCTAGTGACTGCCACAAGAACCACATAATTTAAAACCCACCCAAGTGGGAAGTTACACCCCCACATCCCCCCAACTAAATATACCAACCTCGAGATCACACTACAGTGGGGAAAAGGGCAAGTGCCCAGTGATGGCCAACTAGTTAGTTTCCCTCAGAAAAAAAATCATGCTAGTGGCTGATTGCTAAATTTATCTTTTGATTTATTCAGTTTGAAAAATACGGATTTGATGGTTTGTGTTTTTGATTTGACAAAATTAAGTCCACCCCCCCCCCCACACACACACACACAGACACACACACAAACATGTATACATGCACAAAAATAAATAGTTTATTTTTTAAAAAAAAGGTTGCCAGTCAATGATCAGGTTTTGTGATGAGTTCATGGCTAGGTGCATCATAATGAATGCATGGGAGAAGATAAATCACTCCTTACACAACCAAAAACTGTTGTGAGGTAGGGAGGCCCTTCTGTTTTTTTTCCTCATTTCTGCCTATTTCATTAGTTATGTGTTCCTGGGAATTGATGCCATCACATTTTCCCCTTCCCCCACTGATCATGGTTCTCTGTACTTATGTCATGCATGTCTTAAATTTAAATCCTGTACCAGCCTATATGACCTATTAAGTCAGCTTGCTTTTCTTAAATGCTATATTGCACACTCATTCTGAGTGTCTTCTTTGCTTCCATGCCTGTCCCTTGAGCTACTGCTTTTTTTTCTCTAGATATCTTCTGGCCAGTTTTCAGCTTTCTAGATTTCACAATCATTCTAAAATATCTGCTGTAACTTCCTATATAAGTAAAGCTTTTCAGTAAGACACTGGTACCGGTGTTATGCAGCTGGTTTTGGGCAATGACTGGATCTCCACGAACCTGTCCTGCATAAAGTGGTATTATAGAATGAATGAATGAATGAATGAAATACAGGGTTCCGCTATCAGTCTGACATAGTTAAAATGGTATCAATGGTATTAGAGAATGCATGCATGAATTAATGAATGAATAAGTGAATGAATAAATGAGTGAAATACAGGCTTCTTTATGGCCCTGACCTGGAAAAAAGGGTATTGGAGATAAGTTAATTAATGAATGACATAGACATCCTTCACTACACTTAATTGCATTTATTGTCACAGAAAATCCATTTTACTGCCATTTGAATTGTTGTTTAAGTGAATACCTTAACTGTAGAAAGTCTTTTACTACAATTTAAAATCTGACCTAGTAATTTTGCAGTGTAGTTATTTGTGTAACCAAATGCTGCAGTTCTGGCTATTCTAGAAGATCCTGACACCAAGGTTGAGTTCCACTGTTCTGCGGCACTGCACATTCCTAGATCTACCTTCATGCTCTCAACAGATGGAATTCTATTAACTGATAGACGTCTAGAGGCTGTGGCCTTCCAAGTTTACAGCTGTTCCTCCTGTAGATGTAGGCATAAGACAGCATCATCTCATTTTCTTAGGTAGCGAGTAATATTATACTATACATAATTTGTTACAATCCTCATCTGATCTAATAATTTTCCTGAGTGGAGCTTTCTCATAAACAAAACACTCACTGATTTTTGGCCTTCTAAAATTCTAATCTCTTTTTGAACGTGAATTATGCAACACGTTTGCAGGTAACATAGTCTAACAGTTACTGGAAAAAATGAGGTTTGGAACAGACCTTTTTGTCCTGGGTCATCATCAGTGTGGTGCTAGATATATAGGTTAGCAGGAATTAAAAGGATAAGGGTAGGATAGGATTAATTGGGAGGGATGTTAGGAGGAAATGAGGTAAAGACAGGGAGGGGATTAGAGGGTTTTGTCAAGTGTAGTTGAGGTAGGAGTCACATTTTGATGTGAACTTGCTAAGACAAGTTTACATCCCAGATGACCTAGGTAACTTAGTGGATGGCCTGGGTTAAGGTAGTGTGGCAAGATGGAAGTATGGCCCTTCAGGGCAGTTGGTTAGTATGCTGTCTCTTTGCCGATTAGTTGGTGTTTCTGTGTTACTGCCATCTCTGCTTTTTGGGTTCAAGGGAAGGATATATTAATTGTGCAGGATGGTAGGGTTGTGGCTACGGTTCATGGGTTGGTTCAGGTTCATAGTAGGACTGTTGTGTTTGGGGTGGTGGTGCTAGTAATGGCGAGGTTCGCGTCATGAAGTGACTTCCTATATGGGGATGCAGTTGGAGGGAGCAGGGCTTTTTTTTTTTTTTTGTCTCTCGGGTTTACCATGGAATTGTGAATGGGGAGTAAATTTTCATTAAGCTGCAGTTGAGGGAAAGCAGGGTTAACACATGAGCACTTTATAGTTTTGTTTACTGGCTTTGTTTGGTTCCTTGATGGCCATGTCACTGGTGGCATTTGGTTGCTTTGCATGGGAATTAAGTTTGCTTACAATCTTCAATTGAATTATACAGTTTGCTTGGTGAGAGGTGATAGTGCCTCCAACTGGTCCCTTGTAGAGTAGAACTGGCGGGTTGGTGCGTAGCTATGTTAAACCTATATATAACACCCAAAAAAAAATTATTTCTGGATGTGCACTGTTGTGGGTTGTGTGATTTATATATATTTTTTGCAGATCCCACTGGGTCAGTGCGGCCTTGATTTTCATTAGGTTTGGGGGTTGCTGGGGACATAGTGTGCCATCCAGGCCCTCAATGGGTGCGACATGTTGCCTTGGTGGTTTCTCTGTTGTGGCTAGAAGGCTGTGCTCTTTCATTTTGCATGTAGGTCATGGGTGTTTTCATGTTATGTTTTCAGAGGAGTGGAAGTGCAAGGAATGGAGGTTTTTTGCACATGTGCGGTGATGGTGGGAGTTGCTCAACATGTTTAGTTATCACCGTGAAGGGGAGCACTGGGCATACCTCTTAACAGTGCAGCTTTTCGGAAAACATACAGACCGTTACCTTGGATTCATGATCTGTTTCATCAAATGGTGTCTTTTCTGGCAACTACGGGCAAATCGGTAAGATGACGATTAGAAATAGTGACTAACTTTGGGTTTTGGACTTCGTACCAGGCAAAATTCATGGTCACGCAAAATTTGCCATTTTTAAATATTTATGTGGTTAGGCGCAATAGATAAAGTCGACTCTATTTTGTGAGCCCTTTGTGGAATGTGTGCATGTTGCTGAACAGCTGCGTCTGGTTTCTCTCACTTCATAAGCTACCCACATACCTTTTAGTTGGAACTAGTGGGCAATTGGGTAGGGTGGGTGACGTTTTCTTCTCGAGCTTCTCTGGAGTGGGCTCTTGAGGGGGGGACACCGGAAGGCTGAGTGTGGCAGGTGTTTTCTGTGTCGGGAAGGAATTGAGGTTGTTGCAGTCATAAGGTGTGTAAATCTGGTCGCAGGGGTTTTGCGAGAAAGAGTGAGGGATTGTGCATTGCAGAGTGATTTCAACTGCAATACAAAAAACATGCTGAGTGGCAGTTGCTGTTTTAAAACACTTGGACATGGGAGTGCTGAGGAGCTGACAAGAGGAAGTTGAGGTATGGCATCCTGCTCTTCATTTGATTGCTGCAGCCAGGGTCGGCACAGTTTGTCAGCTTGAATGGGTTATGTGGTGCTAGGAGGCTACTTCAGGGTTGGTCCTGGTAGGGTGTGCCAGTGCCTGATGCTTTTACTTTGTTGAGGAAAGAGAACATTGGAGTCAGGATGGGCAATGAGGTCTGTGCTTTTATTGCATGGCTGATCGTATTATGTTTTTTTGGTCTAGTGCTGTGATTATTGCACCATGTTGTAGCAAGTTTCACGGGCTCTGATACATGGTTCTTTTGGGAAGCAGAAGCGGGTAGTAGTTGGGTACACGATAGGTCTGTCACTCTTTGCAAGGAAGAATAAATGTACATGTTAATGACTGATCTATAGGTATGCCTTATTAGTTAATGTTATGTGTAAATTATTTATGTTAATTTTAAATGTACATATGGTTGGTTAAAAATTTTAATGTGTTAGTGATATGTATGGGTTGGCTGAAGAGGTGTTTGCATATTACCTCTCAGCTGTACAGATTTTCGCAGAATGATCAGATTTTTCCCTCATATTTTTGGTCTGTTTTCATAAAATTGTGGTCTCTGGTTAATTAGTGGCAAACCATTAAATACTGAAATTTATGAAATGTTAGAGATGTATCAGTTTCAGACTTCATGTCATTCAAGAAAAAAGAAAAAGAAAAAAAATGCATGCTAAACAAAATCACATATTCTATCAACTTTCTAAGTTTGTATGACTGTTATGGTGGCACTATGCTCCTTGGTAAGCCTAGGAGGTTTGCTGTAGGATATGAGGGGGGAATCTTGGCAGTGCTCAGTGATGGAAATTATGGTTTATGGGTGCAGAGTACTTGCAGTTTCTTTTCTGTTGCAGATCAGTCTGGAGTGGTGTCGGCCATTGGAGGGAGTGTAAGGAGGTCGCAAAACTACAGCATGGAACTAATGGTTGATCAAGAGTTGCTCATGGTGATTTCACAGGTGATGGAAGCATAGAGTGGCTATTAGTCCAGAAGAAGGGCATTTGAAAGATAATGGTGCCTCTTGTTTTTTTGGTAGGAACTTGCTAATATGATGGTTTGGTGTAGGATGCTTAATCAGTGGGAATATTATCCAGTGAGGCTGCTGAGTTCATGTTATTCTCTGGTTTGAAGAGAGTTTGGCATTGTTGGGAGATGGACGTTTGGATTTTGGGTTGTATGCAGGGAGGTCACAGATGATGGCACTGTGGTGAGTGTTTCAGCAGCCTCATTGTCCTGCAGTGAGGTTGCAAACACGGGAAATAAGTTGTTACAGGGGATGTCCCTGTCACTAGAGGGTTGTGCACATAGGTTACACATGAGGAGCACAAGGGAGTCACTGAAGGGCATTATGTAGGTGATGGAGCTGGTGGGGTGTATCTTCCGGTCATTACAGTGGTGCACAGGAATATGCAGGTAAGCTGATTTTCTTGAAGGCTCATTAAGACACATCAGTGTGGGATGCAGTTCAGGGTAGTGGAGAGCATGTGAGGGGTCATATGTGGGCATGATATTCTAGGGTTGGGGATTGTTAAGGGGTGCCTGGGGTTGTTATAAGTGGGGTGGTTTCACAAGATATTCATAGGTTCGCAGGAAGTTACTACCCTTACTTTTATGCACAGGACTGGTTTCTTTAATTAAAGGGGGTCATGGGGGGCATTTGGGGTGATTTCCAGGTACCTATTCAGTGGATGAAATTGTGTTTGTGCAGTATTTGGAAGGTTGAACTAGCCATTGTTTAGACTGATTGTGGGGATTTGGGGATCTGTTGTAAGGAGACATAGGGTATGGTATTTCCAGATTGAGTACGCTTCTTTGCAGCTGCTTGAGGGAAGAAGTTTAGTCGGGGGAATTAGTCATGTGGGGCAGGTTTTGGAACTGGTAAGGCAGTCAGTTGTTCAAAGGGGAGTTAGTGGTGGGTTAACATACTTGCATCCAGTTGTTAGTCTGATGTAGAGGGACATTTAAGGGTTCGGTGGACATAAGGTGAATTTGTAAGGTGTGTTGTCAGTTGAAAGAGAATCTGTCAGTTACGCAGGTTCTTTAATGTTACATAGCAGATTAAGGTCTTTAGAGTGAGTAACCACTGTATCAGTTTGATTTGCACTTTTGGGGCTGTTAGGGGGTGTTTGGTTTAGGTGTGAATTTTAGAAGTAGGGATAATTTTATTTGGATATTGTGGCAGTGATATGTTGACAGTTAGCACGGCTGGAATAAGCTAGGGACGAGGAGGGGTTATGAATGTTTGTAGCTCTTCAGTTCTGTATTTCAGGTAGTTTAATCAGTTTGTGTGGGATTTATTGAGCATCATTGTGTAAGGTTTAATAGGCTGGGCGTTTTGGTAGATTCCAGTGTGGCAGTTAATGGTTGGGGTTTGAGCACATAGATAGGTTGGTTTCAGGGTATTTGCTAGTAATTATGGAGGCAACAGTGAATTTGGGGATTGAGGTATTGTGGGAAGTTTTCAGATTGCAGGTTGGCAGGAAGGGAGTTCAAAGGAAGGATCTTAATTGCTTAGTTTAGGTTGGCTGGCGCTGATGGCTAGCAGATCCTTTGTAGGAAAGGATTAACTGTTAATGCAGTGGTCCTTGGTGGCAGTGTTGCTGTGGGACTTTAGTACTGTTAACCATTAGCTTGGACTACAGGGGTGGGATTGTAGGTATTGAGGCTGTGGAAATGGGAGGACAGGCAGATTTGGGGTAATAGGGAGTTAAGTTAGGGCTATATATATTTTGTTGATTATGGAATATGGTGGTTCTTCATGGTTATGACAGCTGCTGCTACGTGGATGTTTCATGTTACTCAGTTTATTTGGGGGAATCGGAGTTATTATTGTTTACACAAGTTGCTGTCATACTGACTGCATTGGTAGATTAAATTGCAAGAGAGTAGGTAAATTTTTTTTGTTTTCTTCTGCTATATATGGTAACTGTGAGCTAGACAGCTCTTAACATTTTTTGCAGTGATCTGTGGGGATATTTTTGCAGTGCTGGTCACATAAATGTTTAGCAGACTATTAGATTGTTGCATATGGCAGTCAATAGGTGACCCAGGTAAGGTATATTTATATTTAACTTATCTTTTTACAGTGTAAGAACATCTTCGGCTGGTATCATTTTACTTTTGGTGCTTATTGAAGGTCACTGACACTGTTGTATGTTTATTGCTTTGTCTGTGAAAGGATTTTATGCAAGTAAGGTGGGGTTGGGCTGAGATAAGGGAGATAGAGCAGTGCAATGGGGGTTGGTTTGAAGAATAAGGGTGCTTTTTGACATGGTTTAATGCTTTTAAGAAAGTTTGATAGGTGAGTGTCATGAATTTACAGCGTTCTTTCTTTTGCATATGTAAGCAGTCGGGGCTTGAAGGAAGTGGATTTGGAAGGTGATGGATTTGTCGGGGTGTCTGTTCCTGCCGTTCTGAATACACTGGTCGCAGGAGATGTTTTGGTCATCAGAGTGATATGCAATGAGGTTGTAGAGGGAAGTTAGCAGAGTGACCAAAGCCTTGAAGGAAACTGAGGTGAAAGGTAATGAATTCTGTCGCAATGGTTGTTCTGGTGTGGTACAGTGGGGTTGAGGGTAATATTACTTTATTCAGGTTCATTGAGGCACAGTTGAATTTACACTGGTTTGGGATAGTTGGGTTTTTGGGTATTGCAGGTATGTGGGTGTCCTAGGGGACAGTTCAGGATTTGGGTACCGTGTCTACGAGGGAGGTTAACAAATGTATGGTTTTGTGTTTATTTACAGATGAGGGCTGGTCTTAATGATCTAGCTTCAGTACAGAAAATGGGTACACCGAATGATGTTTGGCCTTAAGGTGGAAACTTTGGTGGAAGAGGGGGAACAGCCTGGTCAGGCTGGTGGGTGGAAAAGAGGGGCAGGATTGCCCTCTTCTTTTCCCCCTCTGGTGATGGATGTGCAATTCAATAAGTTTGGAAAGAAAATGAGTGGTTGCTCTGGTGAATAAGTTAATAAGCAAGCAGAGCTGCTTATTTGGATGGTGGTGTAATTCAGTAAGTTGAAGGTGAGCAGGAACGCTGCCTTGTTAGCGTAAATATAAGTGAGCAAGTGGGGGACACTGCTTATCAAGGGTGAGTGGTATGCTGCCCTTATGGTTATTTTATGGATGTTATTATCACCTGTGCCATGCTTTTGGTTAAAATTTAGAACTATTGGTTAACAATCATGTTTATGGGAGTCTGATAAAGGTCATCAAATGTCATTCGGTGTTGTGTGTTTATTGAAGTGGAACAGGACAAAAAACAATGTAACTGTGCCACCCCTAATAAAAACCTTGTTTTGATGCCCATATCCTCTGATAGGCAAGCATGCAAATTAGGCTAAATCACTAATGTAGGTCAAACATTGTAGATTACATTTAAAGAGTAGACATATTCAAGTTGGGTTTCATGTTGATATGCCTAAAACAAGCACATTTTAAAAGCAATACTGATTTAAATGATTGCATTCTGACTGCAGAATGCACAAGTTCATGTAGGTAAACAGTTTCTCAAATGAGAAGTACAGTTCAAAATATGTTCATATACTAATCTACATGAGCTTGAATGTCAAATCTTACTTCTGGACTAACAATTAAATAAATTAATTAGCGTGCTGCTTTTACAGTGTCATAATCTGATTTGTTTATAGTCCATCTCACAATATTAGCTTTTATTTCAAAAATGACAGAAAGAGCAGTTGTTCTGTTAAATAAGCATGCTTCACATAGTATTAACACAGGCTGCTCACAATGGCAGAAACAGACGCTGTACACAAGTATGTCACAGTGGCAGCAACAGGGGCTCCTCATAAAGGCAGAAACAGAGGCTGTGCACAAATGTCACCAGAGGCAAGAAGAGAGGCTGCTCATGATGGCAGAGCAAAGGTCATGCACACGTACAGAGGTCATGCACATGTATGCCATCCATTCCAAAAATAGAGGCTGCTCACAAGGGTGCTGTTAATAGCAAGACAGAGGCTAGTTATGAATATGCAAAAAATAGTTGGAACAAAGGGTGCTTCCTTTAAAAATCTTAGTCTTGTCTAGGCAGTATTAACAGGTGCAATAAAATGTACTACTACAGGATAGAATCACAGAGAATATCCTTATCCTAAACCCCTAAAGGCTGCATATGCATTCTATAAAGCAGGATGCCTCCCCTTAATTATGTATGAAATCCAGCATTTCCATCATTTCGGACTATGATTATCACCGTCGATTGTCATTACTTTACACAAGTGACTTGTAATGCTTTAATGTTATACTACATTTTCTGTCATAGAAATGTATCAGTCTTCTATGAAAATGTTTTAAGTTTTGGGCCCAAGTATGCTGTATTTCATTTATTTGAAACTGAGTTACCAGTTCCCTCCCTGTTATCTTATACAGAATGTTGACAATATATTTTTATAAATGATTAGAAGTTGATAGTGAGTGTGCTTCAGTGGCAGGAACACAGATGGATCAAATTCATTTAAGATGTGAATTTTGAGGCAACGGCGTAAACACAAGCTTTGCCTTTCATGGCAGTACAATGATATAGAGTATATCAGAAAATGCCCTTTCAAAAGCAAATAAAAATGGTTTTCTCCATTTGAAGAGTAAGCTACACAAGCCTTTCTGTAACTAAGAGTGAAGAAATATTATGTTTGACACTTAATTTGTCAGCCTATACTTTTTGCCAACTTTTTTCTTCTTCAAGGACTGTCATAAGTGTTAGAAGCATATAATTACTAATGCTGCTGTTATAACTATATTTCAAATAATTATACATAACGGGTTAATACTGCCGTTCAATAACAATTATTTTTAATCACTAATGTGATCTGTGTTTAACTTGTTACTCATTGTTTCTTTCGAACTATAGTAACCAGGCTTATACTATTTGTCTACTTTTATAATGATTCCTTCTAAAATGTTTCAGATTGTTAATGCATAATAAGTCAAACATTTTCTTGAAGAGAGGTATCCAACTGAAAGTAATAGTCCTAGCAATCCATATAATGCACAGTTTACTAGAAACATTTAGATATATAGTAGTGTAGATTTTTGTGTTATATACAGATAAAATATGTTATCTCTATAATACTGTACATGATCAAACACTCTCTAAAGATATATGATAATACTGTCATTAGTATTGTGTTACTGGGAGCTGATTTCATCTCATTCATAGCAGCTGACCCCAAAATAACAAGCTAATGGACTCCCATGGGTCAAGAACCATTTTGCAAGAAAATCCATTAAGTACTTTGCTCCAGAATCATTTTGTAAGAAAAGCCATTAAGTACTCTGCTCCACAATCATTTTGTAAGAAAATCCATTAAGTAATCTGCTCCAGAATCATTTTGTAAGAAAATCCATTAAATACTCTGCTCCAGAATCATTTTGCAAGAAAATCCATTAAGTAATTTGCTCTAGAATCATTTTGTAAGAAAATCCATTAAGTATCCTGCTCCACAATCATTTTGTAAGAAAATCCATTAAGTAATCTGCTCCAGAATCATTTTGTAAGAAAATCCATTAAGTATTCTGCAGCAGAATCATTTTGTAAGAAAATGCATTAAGTACTTTGCTCTAGAATCATTTTGTAAGAAAATCCATTATGTATTCTGCTCCACAATCATTTTGCAAGAAAATCCATTAAGTAATCTGCTCCACAATAATTTTGTAAGAAAATCCATTAAGTACTCTGCTCCAGAATCATTTTGTAAGAAAATCCATTAAGTACTTTGCTTGAGAATAATTTTTTTTAAAATCCATTAAGTACTCTGCTCTCATTGTGAAAAATGTGTGCCATGTTCTATGCTGTTAGGTTTCATGCAGTATTTTGAAACCTACTTAGGACATTTTGAGAAAATATTTTTAATGCAATATGATAAGAAGCAATCATTTATGAACATAATGACCATAAGTAGGCAAAGTAACTAAAAATCAGCATATAGTGAAGAGATGTGGGGGCTTTGTCCCATAATAATGGTATTAACCTGATATATTTGCAAGAAAAAAGATGCTACATTTTATTTAAATACCTCTGTCAATATTTTAAGTCACCATGTACCTGGACACAAAACAGTGTATTTTGATAAGGTTGGGTCAAAGCCCTTTTTTCAGTTAGTGTTCTGTAGACCACCAAGTCTTCCAAAGCTTTGAAGGTCTAGATGTTCTATGATTCGTTTTAAGTCTTTTGTACTGCTAGCAAATGGAATTTGCATGC
Source organism: Protopterus annectens (assembly GCF_019279795.1). NCBI lineage: Eukaryota > Metazoa > Chordata > Ceratodontiformes > Protopteridae > Protopterus > Protopterus annectens. The sequence goes on along the minus strand of NC_056746.1, from coordinate 1,542,736,374 downwards.
ATCCCACCAAACATTTGAGCATTTCAACAGGAAAAATACATGATGAATGTTTTCACTGAAACACACACACACACACACACACACACACACACACACACACACACACACACACACACACACACACACACATACACATACACATGCATGCACGCAGGCACGCACACACACACACACATACCCAAAAACACACTACCCCACACAAGCCAAGTGAAATCTTGGATAGGATCCTGGTCTACTGCAAGATATACACACACACACACACACACACACACACACACACACACACACACACACACACACACACACACACACACACACACTCAAACTGCAAGCATGCTTATAGGCAAATAAGAGAAGTGACGGTTCATGCATAGCACATTGCTGGTGTGTTAGAGGAAACAGGAGTACCCTGATAAATCCCACATGGGCACAGGGAGGAAACACAGACTCTGTACATAAGGACCAACTGCCAAGAACTGAGCAAAAGAACAAAACTCTAAGAGGTGGCAATTCTATTTGCTGAACCACCGTGCCAGTAATTGGTTGCTCTCACATATATTCCATCAAATATAGCCATTAATGTGCACAATGCTGATATTTAATTGTGAAGAAAACTGAAATATGTTATGTTTACATTCATGTATTTCATCAACTTGTTGCTCTTGCACTCCACACATCCATATGTAATCCATATCTGTAATCTGTACCTTCCAAGTGATCCCCATCAAAAATTATTTTAGTTTTAGATTCAGACACAGCCTAACAACCCCGCTTATCAAGATTCAGACACAGCCTAACAATCCCCTTATCAGGTCAGGCCTTTTTTAAGTAATTTTCATAAAGAACTATCCTTATACAGGCTTATTTCATTTTACAATATATTGATCCTTAAACAAGTGTAACTTTAAAAGAAAAACCTGAAAATGAAAGGTAAACAAAGCTAACTTTGAGAGCAAAAATAACTGCATTATGTCAGATTCGATGATTTTTGAGAAATGTGTTGTCTGTATTATTTTTCACAGAACCTAATTCATTTTATAAGTAGCAGTGAAGTTTTAACGTGTGTAATTAGTGATGATGGTACTGAACAGAATGAAGCCTCTGGCACATTTAAGGCAAACCTACATAACTGGATTGATAGTTACAAATTCTCCCCAGGCATATTTTTGTCACTGTCCTGAAGGCAAGTGGTTTTATATGAGGGTGGATGGGCATTGGTGAGGCTTTAATGGTCCTTGAACAGATATAACTGGAAGAACCAGTGATCTTATGATCTTTCAATCACTCCTCAAGGATAATAGATATTTTAATATATAATAATAATATATATTGATAATATTGATGCTTGTTTTGTTAACAGTTGCATCAGTGACATATATTATATGTTCTTCTGTACAGGGATGGAGTCCTTCACCAAATCGTTAAGAAATGACTAATATGAAATTCGCTGAAAAAGGAAAGCGCTTTAACTTTTTTACATCAAGGCAAATTCACTTCTCCTTTTCCTGCTCTAGTCAAAAAGGAATTTTTCACCTCTACCTAAGCAGGCAAATAAATGTTCCCTCTGTTTACAGAATATTTCCTGTTTGTAATAACGTTTCACTTTGCCAGCAGTGTGGCACACTGAACAATGCAAGTGGTTTGCCTTCCTTTCCAGTTCACAAATGCATCCTTAAAACACAATTGTTTCTCTCAAGGTTTCTTCTTCTTATGAAATGTAACCAAAATCAGTATTTTGATCCTCAAAAACACTGGAGTTCACTAAATGTGAGCTTGATCAAGGTCAACAGGAACTAAAGATGAACAGAAGATTTATTTTAATAGCCCCAACTAACCTGCAAAGCTGAACCTTTGTGTGTTCTGTCTGCTGAGTTTTCTTTTACTACATTTTTAACTGAGTAAGCCCACTGAACACAAGTTTTCCCTTTCAGTCGTAACATGGAAACATAGTCTAATTAAGTCTGAGTCATATATTAGCTGCAAAGAATCAAACCCTGTACCCTGTACTAGAGGAAGCAACTTATCAGCAACCCTGAGGCTTAATGCCTCTGCATCATGTGCTAGACAGGTATTTTCTACCATCTCTTTAAGAAGGTTTATTTTTTTCCCAGGGTCTTTTTCACAGATGTCTCAACAATCACCCATGATATGCTCATTATGTTTTTGCAGTAAACATTGTGAATACATATCCACCTCACAGAATATTTAGGGTAGCATCTCTAGTTTACCTTACTGAGCATTCAGTGGAAAACCTACAGCAGGCACTTAGCTCTTCACTTTGCAGACAATCTATTTTTTCGTCATGTCCTTTATAAGATTAGCTTTCTCAGAGTATATGTAAAAGAAGAGAGATGTAAGCTACTCATTCAATGTGTTATATAATAGCAAGTCATGGACTGTAACCCTTGATCATCATTCTAGATATCAGGAATTTATACAGCAAAATGCACTAGTAAGCCCTTGCAAAGCACCCTCTTTCCCAAATTTCCAAACAATAACTAAAAGGCTAATGTGACTCTACCCTTATGCATGCATTTGCCATTTGAAGACTAGATATCAAACCTTCTGAAAGTTATCCAGGGCTGGTTGACCTGTCATAAATTCTTAGTTTGTAGATGTGGCAGGTAGTACAACTCTCCCCAGCCTGTTAGCCAGAAATATTACCATAGTGTCCAGTCCTAGATAATGAGCTCTGTCACTGTATAACTGGTGACTCCATTACTTGGCTTCCTTTGCCTCATTGTACAAATATATAGGTCTCATTACGTGGTATAATCCTTCCTGATTGATGAGAATAAACAGGGCCCCAGATGGTTAGAGTGTACTGGGTGAAACTGACAGCAGACTGCCTGGACCTGGAGCCTTTCCATAAGACAAGTTGCTTATTATATAAGAAAGCTTTTTTTATAAGGTAGGACCACTCAGTTTTTAGGTTCCCTTTTGTAGTGCTAAAGTGTGCATTAACAGTTGTTAGATATCATTCAACAGAGCCTGCAGCATGTTATTGTAAAATGTCCTCTTACCAGTTTGTGAAAGGCACTTCCATTGTGTTGTCAGGATCGTATACTCTGTCCATTACATTAAGAGTGGCAATTAATCTTTCATTCTCTGGTTTCTTTAAACATTTTACCAAAAGTCAACCTGTTGTGACATTTCAGTTTTTTTTTAATAATCCCTGATATCCTAAGCTATTTCTGACTTGTATACCTTTAGTGAAATTTTTGTTAAAGATTTTATTAGGTTATGAAAAGATAAAGATGATAACTAAATGTTTTAATAAAATTATGGTTTTCCAGTTCTATAATGAATTGCATTATTTTTTAGTGTTTTTTTTAAAGTTTACCATTCATATCAAGAGGCTGTTTAACAAATTGTATTGCTTTTCTTGAGATAAACTGTAATTAATGAAGAAGGCAAGCTTGTTGTCAAAGCAGTATCAGAACACACAGACTGAAACCCTGGAGGATAGTTTCTTGCAATCTTTTCTCTTGTAAAAGGAGAAATAGTCCTGTTAACCCATTACTTGTTACATGGATATTGGCTATATTGCTATTTTTTGAAGGAATTATTTTGAAATTGTCATCTTTGTAGAGGAAGACTACTACCAGAAGACTGTGTGAACCATAAATACACCAGTTAGGTGCTGGGTATTACAGTCTCACAGTCCCAGACACTCCTTTGTACAGTCCCTATACCTGTGGTGTTTTAACATGCTCCTAACAACAACCAATAAAGGTTGGGAACCAGAATAGTACCACCAGAAAACATCCCTCAAGAAAAGAAACTTTTTCACAGTTCCTGACACTCCTTTGAACATCCCCATACCTGTGGTGTTTTAACATACTCCTAACAACAATCAATAAAGGTTGGGAACTGGAATAGTCCAGAAAACATCCCTCAAGAAAAGAAACTTGTATTTTCAATACCTGTAGCTTTTCATATTTCCCATGCTTAAAATACGAGCTGCAGTTTGTTAACTAAACTGTTGCTGCATGCCTCACTAGGGACGACAGCTGTTTGGCTTTTTAGTTGTTTTTGGTTTGTGCTAGGCTCTCCCCCTTCCCTCATAGACAACTGAAGCCACTACCCCAAATATTTATTTTTCCCTGGCAAATTCAAAGCATTCTACTACTTATTAAGCATTAGCAGTACTACAGCTTATATTCATCTGTCTTACCTGAAGATCATTTCTTTGATTGTTTCTCATTGTCTTGTATTCAGTGTTCTGATTCTCTTTTTCTCTTTTCCAATTGGCCATCCATTCCCCCATACACCTCCCTCCACCCAGTAGAAGCCTCTCAGAGGTTTAATAAATTCTAGGCACTATCCTCAAATTGCCACAACAGCTGCATATCCCTGATGTGTGAGTGTCTAAGCTGTAAGTTGCCTGTGTTCTTGTTTTTCTACCTTGAAATGTTATTTTTGCCTGTTTTAGACTTTCTTTCCTCTACTATGATGTTAGAAGTGCTATTGCATTGGATAACAGCATAAATTAGTGCTTATGCATTTGACTGTGTTCTCTGTGTGAAAGAACCACCTTTCCACTCTTTTTTTAATACTGCTAAGTTTGTTTTTTTGTAACTGATTGCATATTAAATACTGTGATGTTGAAGTGCAATTAACTTGGTTTTTGGGATCTTATACAGAACTGCTTAGTATCTCTAAACTTAGCATAAGTACACTAGTGATACATCGTGGTATTCCTACTTTGGGGGCCACTGTATAAGCTGTTGCAACCTTGTTAACCTATTTAAAACTGCACAGAATTATGTAGGAATAATTGATTGCTAGGCTTACATTAACTACTTTAACCGTATGTTTGGTTGAACTATAAACTGGAAATACATATATTGCTTGTTATTAACACTGTTTTGTGAAGATAGACTGTGTATTATTATATTATTCCTATTACTTATCCTGCTTTTTCACTTTATTTAGTTTCACAGTCCCTGACACTCCTTTGAACAGTCCCCGTACCTGCAGTGTTTTAACACTCTCCTAACAACAATCAATAATGGTCGGGAACCAGAATAGTGCCACCAGAAAACATCCCTCAAGAAAAGAAACTTCTATGTTCAATATCCTTAGCTTTTCATATCTCCCACACTTAAAATACAAGCTGTGGTTTGTTAACTGAACTGTTGTTGCATGCCTCACTAAGGATGACAGCTGTTTGGCTTTTTGGTCATTTTTGGCTTGTACTAGGCTCTCCCCCTTCCCTCATAGACAACCAAAGCTACTACCCCAACCAGTTATTTTTCCCTGGCAAATTCAAAGCATTCTACGTGTTATTAAGCATTAGCAGTACTACAGCTTATATTCATCTATCTTACCTGAAGAAAATTTCTCTGATTGTTTCTTGTTTTCTTGGGTTCCAGTACTTCTTGTTTTCTTGGGTTACGGTTTCTAACCCATTCTATTCTTCCCTCCCTGTACTTGGGCTCCATGCCACTACTCTACCCCCCATTCCCACCTACCCTTGCACTCCCTACATTTATAGATAAATAGCCAATTCTTCCATGCCTCCTCCAATTGCATTACAACTCCCCCATGCTTCCTCCTCAACTCCCGCCCACTTCCTTCCAACAGTAGTCTGACAATCCTCACAACCTTATATCCTCCCCCTCCTTTCTGTACAAGTACATTCAGCAAACCTTCTTCTTCTTTTGGCTTTTCCCAGTTAGGGGTCACCACAGCAGATCACCTGTCCAATCATGATTGGCAGTGGAGTTTTACGGTGTCGAGTTGCCAGCGCAGGGCCCAACCTTCCAGAGAAGGCACACACACACACACACACACACACACACACACACACACACACACACACACACACACACACACACACAAACACACGGACTCATGCCTAGGGCCAATTTAGAGTGTCCAATCCACCTACAGATGTGGAAGGAAACCAGAGCACCTGGAGGAAACCCATGCAACCACAAGGAGGACATGCAGACTCCACACAGAAGGCACCTCAGCCAAAAATTGAACCGGAGAACCACCTGCTGTGAGGTGGCAATGCTAACCGCTGCACTACTGTGGCTGCCCAAGTGCATTCAACAAACCTAATTTGCCATAATCCATACCTAAAATGGCCACCATTAAAAATCCTCCCAAAACAAACAATTAAGGCCTTCCAACTCTGTAATAAGTCTGTAAACCAGATACTCTTGCTGACTGCCTCTTTAGGCCTATTAATAGTAGCAACCAACAACATTTCCTTTCATTCAATTCCTTTCAAACGCCCTCCATTCCGCTCAACCTCAAACACCCATCCCCTACCTCCTAACCCAGTTAACTTTCCCATATGTAGCTCCATCTTCAATAACCCAACCATAAACAAAGCAAACTTCTCACTTCCTCACTATCCTAACACACATAGTATCTCCCTGAAATATGACATAAACATTAACAAATTCTTGAAATATGTGGTCCAAGTAGCATCAAAGCTAGCCCTTAGTGGAGACATACATCCAAATCCCAGCCCAGCCTGTAAACCCTAAAACTTAATCTCACATCCTGACTCACATTTAAATGCTAATCAGGCATCAATCAATAGTAGGGATATACCAGATATCCTGATATTGAATATGAATGTAAGAAGCATAAACAATAAAATTCATGAGCTCCATGCTAACATCTCAGTTTACTCCCCAGACATTGTACTACTCACCTAAACCTGGCTAAATGCTAACACAAATAGTAATGAAATACTTCCATCAGGTTATAACATCATACGTTCAGACAGAATAAATAAAAGAGGTGGTGGGGTAGTCTTGCTCTTTAAAAAACACTTCTCAATAGAAACACTAGCTGAAAAACTTTAGACCTTAAAAATGCAGAAGTAGTAATTGCCAAACTGAACATCAACACCAAGAAACATATATATATATATATATATATATATATATATATATATATATATATATATATATATATATATATATATATATATATATATATATATATATACGTATATATATATATATATATATATATATATCTATATATATATATATATATATATATATATATATATATATATATATACATATTTATATATATATATATATATATATATATATATATATATATATATATATATATATATATATATATATATATATATATGTATATATATATATATATATATATATATATATATATATATATATATATATATATATATATATATATATATATATATATATATATATATAGGTATCTACATGCCACCAGGGGATAATATCCAGATGCTAGACAGTATATTAAGTTAGTGTAACAAAATCTTACCCCAAGAAACACTCATCATGGGTGACCTCAATATAGACTGGTTAGATTGCAATTCTCCACACCCCAAAAACTGTATTAACCTACCCGGCTTCTCTCAACTCAACTCATCCAATCACCCACCAGGGTTAATAACTCATCTAACAAACACTCCACTCTAGACTGGATATTACCAAATAGGCCAGCTCTCATCCCTTACTCCTGTTGTCTGCAATAAAGTCTCAGAGATCACTATCCCACATACTTAGTCACCCATTCTACTTCAAATAAGAAATAAAAACAGCTTAACCCCAACAAACTTATAGAGATACTTAAACACTATAAGTGGACACCATTTAAACAGCTACCACTACAGGAAGCTGTGAACTATTTCAACTCTACTTTACTTTCCTTTCTAAATTCTCAAGCTCTCACCAAATATATACGTGTCAAATCTAACTATGTCCCATGGCTAAAAAAGGAAACACCATCATTTCTTAGAACTAGAGATAAGGCCTGGTCAACCTGGAAAACAACTAGGTCTCAACTTGCACTACAAACTTATCAGTAATTTAGAAATAAAGCAAAGAAGCAAATTAGAATAGACAAGGTCAATTACTACACCGAAATTCAAGCTAAGCACCACAAAAACCCACAAAAATTCTTTTCTATTATATACAATATCCTTCTACCAGGCAAAACAGGTACACCGATATTGCCACTTAATTTAATAAATATTTTACAGAAACCATCCTAGCACTATCAAAAAATGAAACCCCCTCAACTATCAAATATTTAATTCCCACTCCAAACATTACATCCACCTTCACCCTGCAACCTGTAGCCACTGGCACCATCAAAAACTGCTCAAAAAATTAAAACCCACTTCTCTAGCTGCTGACAGCCTACCCACTGAATACTTAAAGCTAACAGCAGAAGGTATAGCATGTCCATTATCAATACTAATCAACAGATCCATAGCTGAAAATCAGGTCTCGCCCATTTGGAAAACCTCTTACATCATTCCCCTACATAAAGGCAGCTCATCAATAGATTTCAATAACTTTCGTCCAATTGTATTATTATCACCACTATCTAAAGTTCTAGAAAGAGTAATTCACATGCAGGTTACTGATTATCTACTTTGTAACAAACTGCTAACAAATACCCAGCATGGCTTTAGACCATTCCATAGCACAACAACCGCACTAATGTCATTTACTAACACTGTAAACTATCACAGGAACAACTACTTATGTCTCTTCTATCTTCCGGGACCTGTCAAAAGCCTTTAATATGGTCACACATACTAAACTACTAAATGTCTTCTCTGATCTAAACTTTTGTAATCCCACCCTTGCCTGGTTCCAAGATTACCTCACTGGATGTCAGCAAACAGTCTCATGGCAACAGACCTTAGCACTCCTATTACCATAACCTTAGGAGTACTTCAAGGCTCTATCTTAGGCCTTCTTCTATTTTCTGTATTTACAAATAATCTCCACACATATCAACCCCTCATGCTTCACTTATCTAATATGCAGACAATTTGACAGCAATTTCTTTTGCACCCTCTCTACTGGAACTTCAAAATCTAACACAAAAAGCCTTTCATGAAGTTGAGTCCTGGCTCACAAATGCTCATTTAATCCTAAAGCCTAAAAAAACAAACTTATGGTCTTCTATCCCAATAAAGGTGTCCTCCTCTCCTCCAACACTTTTTAGCATTGCTTCACCCAACAACACTATCATAACTCCATCCCCCAACGTTTAGGGGTAGAAATTGACTGTAAACTTAAGTATGATATTCACATTTCCTGAACGGTAAAAAAGTACACAAAAAACTTGGTACCCTACACAGGAACAAACACTACTTTAGCAAAAATACCAAAATTGCCATAGCCCAAACCCGCTTTAACTCAGCCTTACTGTATGCAGCCTCCATACTCACTATTCTTAAGAAATCTGAATTACAAAACCTTGAAACCTATTACAAAAATACTGCCAAGTATGCCACAAATTTACCAGCTCGATCTCACCATTGCCTTGCACGCAAGCAACTCATCTGGTTAGAACTCCTCCAACTCCTGCACTCCATACAACTAACAATGGCCCATAAAATCCTCCTGGAACCTGAAAAAACACCAGCCCTACAAACACTTCTTCAACCCTCTGCCACCAATAGACCACTCTGCTCCATCTACAAATACCATATAAAAACCTATATATCTAAAAATTAAGCAGGCAATTCCCTCTTTGCAAACCACATAGGAAAAACCTGGAATGAATTGCCAGCAAACATTACCTACACAACATCCCTAGCTCTATTCAAAACAAGCTTAAAAAACACCTCTTTAGCAAATGGCTATGCCCTCGCTCTACCCCTGACTAACAGCTACCTATTAATCTCTATAGCCACCTCTCCACCTCTTTTCCTCAGTCTAGCCTACAGACATTTCTAGCCTCACACCATCCACTGTATACTCTAGCTGTTACTTGCCTATTAATATCTCTCAGTATTAACTTTTATGATAGGCAGAAATACCTCTGTTAACACGGTGTCTCCAATTATGTACTTGCAAATGATGAATGTACCTTTCAAACTCTGCCTTGCTCAATGTTTAATAACATTATAATGTTATTTACCTTGTAAATATGGATCGCTCATTTGAAGCCTGAATGAATACTGTTATATATCAATGAAATATTTGCTTATACTATGCTATTAAACCTTAACTCCCTGAGTGTTTAACTTCCTTACATATACATAAAATTCTTCTGAGTTTCTAATTGCCTCATGTGTCTATAACATTAGATTATATAATATGTTGCACACTATTCTACTTGACCTTTGTACACTTGTATTTGTTACAATTATGTTTTTATTTTTTTTTCTCCCTGGCCTCCACTGAAAAAAGACGTGTCCAGTCGGATTTTCCCGGTAAACAAATGTAAAATAATAAATAATAAAATATTGTACAATGACTGGCCAGTAATATTCAAAAAGGAACACGCTGATTGGTCTGCCCAATCAACATGCCCATTGTAAATCTGAGAATATACCAAGCGAAAAAGGTCTGGTCGCCTGGACTTTTTTCCATTAGTATATCTCATAAAAATTTAACTTTTCTTCCTTTTTTTTTTTAATACATTTATAAAACTGAAGACCTCAAATGAATGAGGGAGATGCCGCAGAGAAAAATAAGAGGATAATCAGGGACATTCTGCAAAATTAAAGAAACTTACCTGATTACCCTTTTATTTTCTCTTTCCCGGCTCACTTGAACATTAAAAGTCTCCCAGTTTCTTTTTTCTTTTAAATAAATAAAAAAACAAAAAAAAAAACAAAGGAGATCTTCCTTTCTCTGTTGCTTCCTTTGCATAGCATTGATGTGCTGCCTAAGTGTGGGAATACAAGTCCCATACACATGCACAGTACATGAGAAAAGCCTCAGGATACCAGAAAAACATGGAAGGGCACCACAGAGGCATTATACAAAGACATTATTTAAGAAAAGCAAGTACATTTTTTCTTAATGCCATTGTGTAATAGCAATAACCGACTACGTGGTGTGGTATATTGAAGATTTACCCATGGTTGCCTTTATTTAATCACTCAGGCTTTGCCCTTGTGATTAAAACACACCAACTGTGGGTAAATCTTCAATATACCACACTAATGTCATTGGTTATTGCTATAGTAATCTACACTCATTTGTTTAGCCACTACTGTGTGTAACTTGATGGCTTTTCCCTGGAAGGACAATTTGCCAGTAAACTCATGTCTTTTATTTTCCTAATGAAGGTACAGTCTTAGAGATAGTATGAGCAAATAGTGGGGGTAAAAGGGCACAACTCCTCAAACTGAGGGCACAGGGAGACTTTTTTTTTTTTTTTTTTTTTGAGAATATTTTCATTTGAATGTTATTTCAGTCCTGTGTGATTGCTAGTGTGTGAAACAATCGCACAGGTCTAATATTTGTCACGGAACCACTGAAGACATTGTTTGCATGTATTTATTTATTTGTTGTTTGTTGTTTTACTTTCTGTTTTTTTTTTCATTCAGGAAAGGTGCTGCCTCTCGTCCTGAAAATAAAAACTTCAAAAGGCCTTTCTACTATCTGACTCATGAGACTGTCTTTTCATATGACAAGTTAGGAGCTTCTGGATGTTTCAGTATGTCTGTCCTACTGATTTAATGGTGGCTAATACTGTAGTTTTGTAATATGCAACTCCTAA
>NC_056746.1:1542612363-1542719863 GCF_019279795.1 Protopterus annectens | reverse complement strand
AACATTAAAGTTAACATGTTTTTTTCCCTCACTTTTTCTCTTTTATTTGCATTTGCACAACCTCCCAAGGATTTACACCTTATTGTTTCAAGTAATCGCATGCAAATTAAACATTATAAAGTTATTCATTGTGTATATAAATCAAATGAAGTACTCCTGTAAATATAAATGGCCTTTGTTAATTTATAAAAAAAAATATTAGACAACAGGATACAGACAATTCAGAATGTTGTAAAGGTCAGGAATAGGGTAATACTCCAACATTAGGTTATGCAAGATGGCATAACTTTAGAGAAAGTGTCAGATTTTGAAAAGACTAAAAAGTTCACATATAGGAAAAAAATAATTTGTACTGCAATAGTTGATACACGGCAAAGTGGATGTAAGAATTACAAAAGTAAAGAGAAAAGTACAAAATAGTAGTAAAAAATGTTTGACAAACACGTCTACCAAATAGAAGCACAAAATAGGATAAGTGCAGATAATGACAGACTTGCAGGAATTAAATGAAAATGTAACAGAAAAGCATTTTAAACTTCTCATATTAAACAAAGAAACAATAGAAGAAGATGAGTAATTATTGTGTGACAAAAACTGATAAAAATAGGAATAAATTCACAAAGAAATAAAAAATGAAAAGATAAAGAATATGTTTATGGGATCTGAATCTGAATAGCCTAAAATCCCTGAACACTTTCACATGTAGCCTGAGTACAATTGCTCACCTTCTGACACATGGATAACTCCTGCCTGGACAGCCTCTGCCTGAGCATAAACTCTGAGCATACACTTTTTCAACCTAACTGTAAACAAATTTGTGTATCTCAGAAATGCTAAAAGATACAACTAAAAGTTAAACATGAAAGTTTTTCAGCACACGTTCTTCACAATGGTGATATAAATATGTCAGGTAGACATAATTTTATATTTAACATGTATTTAAATAATATATAAATGTACTTATTATAATTATGCAAACAGATATTACTATCTCTATAACCATAATAGACAGACCCGAACATTGGTGTGACTTTTGTTCGAGCAAATGTGGTCTTCATTTTGTTGCAAAATAGTTTTGTAGATGTCACTCCATTTTTAAGATATTTACATAATTATGAATGTTATGCATATTTGTATGTTTAATTGACAAATGAAAATAGTTGCCATGCAGAGCTAGTTAGACACCAACTATCAATGCAAAGTTTTTCAGCTTTGTGAATATTTTCATTTGATACCATGGAGTTATCATGTAAACATCCTCTGGTTTATCCTATTATGCTGATATGCATATTTTATTCTTGAAGACATTTGACCATCTGATTAACAGAAGTATGCAAATGGTATCAATTTTACCTTTTGCAGCATAATGTAAGCTTTCATTTGATAATATGAAGTACCATGTAATCACCGTATGGTTAGAGTTATTAATGTAATTCTGAACATGTGCCACACATTCCTAATATTTCCAATAAAAAAAATTAGTGTGTTGTGGTACAAAGTACCACACAAATCGAACCTCCTGCACGGGAACAATTGCACGGCACCAAAATTAAGATAAATCCAGAAAAACAAGCGGAGCCAGCAAACTGTGACCTAAAACACTATTTATTCTTTATAGTAACATAAAGACGGTTGACCAAACTGGTTTCGGCTGGTAAGAACACACAGCCTTCCTCAGTGCAAAGCAAAACAGTCAAATGCTGCAATTTAAATACATACAGATGTCATGCTATTGGCTCATCTTCAGAATTGCTCATTAAGGCCAGGTGGGAACAATCCACCTAGTTTTACAATCCATTTCTTTTCTTTAGAGTCTAAGATAGAATGCCATCCGGTTTTATTAGATTTGTTGCCCTTAACCATGTCAATAACCATAAAAGTGAATTTAGCAGTTTTGTGTGTCTGACTATGTTTGTACAAAGCATTATTAACTTTCTTGTTTTTAATATTACTTACGTGTTCAGAAATTCTGAGCCTGAGAGGACGAGAAGTCTGTCCAATGTAAAAGGATCCACAACTGCATGTGGCCAAATAGACTAGCCAGTCACTGCTACAGTTGGCAAAAACTTGGATGTCATACACCCTGGGACAATTCCTACTTGTGAATTGTTTGGATTTCATGATTTTGTCACAATTAATGCAGTGGCCACATGGGAAGCATCCAACAAGAGGTTCACCGGTCAAAGTAGTTTGTAGTGAATAAGTATGCCCTGTGTCATGTGTATGTTTATAGTGGTTAAAGCAAGATCCCAAATTCTTGCCTTTGTGAAAAACAAGCATCTATCCGGTATTATGTTGGCTACTTCTAGATCACATTGTAAAATGTTCCAGTTTCTGTTGATGCTATTGATTAATTAATCAGAGTTCCTGTCGTAAGTTGTTACAAACCTGATGGGTTGTGGTTCGTCATGGTTACGTGATTTGTAGGATAGTAGATCCTCCCTCTGTAATGTATTGGCCCAATTGCTGGCTTGCAGAACATATCCCATGTGATATCCCCTGGATCTGAATCTACTGATGATGTCCCGTCTATGTTCTTGGAAGGCTTGTTCATGGGAACAAATACACCTCATGCATATGAATTGGGATTTAGGGATGTTTCTAGTGATGTGAGGAGGGTGAAAGCTTGATGCATGGAGGACAGTGTTGTATTTGGGGTACTTCCTGAAGACCTGTGTACTTAGAGTATGGTCAGGTTGTCTGTTGGTCAAGACATCAAGAAAAGTAATTGTACTTACATGGTAGTTGACTGTAAACTGTAGACCCCATTTGCTGTCATTCAAGTAAGAAATTCATTCAGTTAGATATTCCACATCTGACCTCCATACCATCCAGCAGTCATCCAAATAACGTCTCCAGATGTCGATTTCCTCCAGATAGATGTTATGTCTGTTATCATAAATGATTTGATCCTCAATAAAGGCCATGAAGAGGTCAGCATATATAGGGGCAAAGGATGCCCCCATTGCTGTCCCCTTGGTCTGCCAAAAACAAGTATCCTGATAAAAGAAGATGTTATTGGTAAGGACATGTTCTGCAAGACCAACCAGTAAGGAGTTAAAATCTGGTTCATATAAATGTGCCACATTAAGCCAATGGGCCAAAGCTTCCAAACCAGCCTTGTGTGGAATGTTAGTATATAGGGCACTGACATCGAGTGTGCACATTAACCAACCTGGTTCCAACTGTGTGTCTGAAATAATTTGTAAGAATTCAGTGGTATCCTGTAGCCGAGAATGGACATGTGACAATAGAGGCTTCAAATATTTAGTCAAGAAAATGGATAATGGTTCCGTGATATACCCCCTGCCTGACACTATAGGTCAAGTACATCATAGGTGTAAGGAGCCATTCATGGCCTTTCTGGTGACTTGGCATGTGAAATATTGAATCACAACCTGTCCAAATACACAATGCCATACATATGCAAGAAATATGATATATGTATATTTTATTACTGACAAGTATAAATATCTGCTGAATGGTCGTACACAGCTGGCATCTATGACAACTTTCAAAGCATTATATAAGCTTTCATTTGACAACATAAAGTAGTATATAATCACTTTATGGTTCAAATGACTAATATAATTATTGTCATATGCCATGCACTCATACTTACAATGAGAAACTCAGCTTTTATGTTACCAACAACTGCATTCATCTGAGGAGCCATTCTTGATCTCTTTGGTGACTGGGTATGCAAAATACTGAATTTCAGCCTGTGCAACTGTACAATGCCAGAGATACATATAGAAAAATTATGTAGTTGTATCTTTTGGCTTTTCCCGGTTAGGGGTCGCCACAGTGGAACTCCGGTCCGCTAAAGATTGTCAGTAGATTTTTACGTACCGAGTTGCCAGGCCTGACACACAACCTTCAACGAAGGTACGTCCATTCACGCATGTCTCCGCACAGTAGACGCTTTAGCTGAGAATCGAACAGGACAACGTCTTACTGTGAAACGACAATGCTACCGCAGCACCACCGTTGCAGCATACATATAGAAAAATGATAATTAAATAAAGAATGAATATTAGCATCATTATCATTTTCCTAATTAAAATCTTAATTATAACATATAAAAAATGATAATTATGCTAATATTCATTCTTTATTGCTAAACAAGTTGGAATATCTATGGATGGCAGTACACAAACACGTGAAATTAATAATGACTTTTGCAGCATAATGTAATCTTTCATTTTATACCGTGAAGTATAATGTAATCACATTCTAGTTTACATTATTAACATAATTATTGACATATGCCATGCATTTATAATATTTTCAAACAAAACACTCAGGCACAGCAGGACCTGAGCATGAACAGAGACACCAGCACCCCGAGACAGAAAGAACTGACTCTGGAGAGAGACGACTCACCCCAGAATGGAGGACCTGAGCATGAACACAGACACCTCTTCTCAGACAGCAGGACCTGAACACAGACACAGACATCTCATTTAGTCATAAAAATTCCAACAGTACTGAATATAAGCCTCTCCTATGCAAACTCTGACAAGCAGTAAGTATAGGCTGGAATCATAGCTAAATGGGGTTACTATCAAATGTAAGAAACTGACTTGATCGTCATTTATTTGGTCGAAGGTACAGTTTCAAAAGTTCAACACTTCAAGTGAATTTTTTGTCGATTCTGAAAAGGTCCAGATTTAGCTTGCATTTGTTGCTACGAATGTTGAGGTATTACAATACATGAAAGTCAACTTCTGCATTGTTAAAGTAAACATTTGAATAGATCGTGCAAGTAGTCACTTAGAAACTATTTTAATAGTGTATATGAAGGATTGTCAACATTAGCTCTGTGCAGTACCATAACAGCTTTGTTTTAGTTAAATTATAATCCTAGAATATTTATTGTCAATTCTTAGTTAGCCCTTTTTCTCAATGTAGTGCGATCTTGGAAAAATGAAAGACAGATAGATATACTGCTTACCTTTTAAATATTCTTAACTCTTGAGTGTTCATGAGTCAGGGGTAACCATTATTTCAGAGTCACGTTTGCATTTGGAAATTTTGCACCAACAAGCTCAGGTCCTTCTGTGTAGGGAGGTATACATTTTTATCTGTGTGTTTGTGTGTGTGTGTGTGTGTGTGTGTGTGTGTGTGTGTGTGTGTGTGTGTGTGTGTGTGTGTGTGTGTGTGTGTGTGTGTGTGTGCATGTGCATGTGCCTGTAAAATGCCTTTTTTTTCTTGTTTTACAGTTGCAGAAACATTTATCTCATTTTCCTGTAGACTGTCTAGCTTGGACGGTGTACATAAATACAACATATATAGCATGTGCTGTAACACAGTTCCACCATCTAGCTTGGACGGTGTAACTAAATATGACATGTATAGTATGTGCTGTAACACATTTCCACTGTCTAGCTTGGACGGTGTAACTAAATACGACATGTATAGTATGTGCTGTAACACAGTTCCACTGTCTAGCTTGGACAATGTAACTAAATATGACATGTATAGTATGTGCTGTAACACAGTTCCACTGTCTAGCTTGGACGGTGTAACTAAATACGACATGTATAGTATGTGCTGTAACACAGTTCCACTGTCTAGCTTGGACAATGTAACTAAATATGACATGTATAGTATGTGCTGTAACACAGTTCCACTGTCTAGCTTGGACGCTGTAACTAAATACGAAATGTATAGTATGTGCTGTAACACAGTTCCACTGTCTAGTTTGGATGGTGTAACTAAATACGACATGTATAGTATGTGCTGTAACACAGTTCCACCATCTAACTTGGACGGTGTAACTAAATACGACATGTATAGTATGTGCTGTAAACACAGTTCCACCGTCTAGCTTGGACGGTGTAACTAAATACGACATGTATAGTATGTGCTGTAACACAGTTCCACCATCTAGCTTGGATGGTGTAACTAAATACGATATATATAGTATGTGCTGTAACACAGTTCCACTGTCTAGATTGGACGGTGTAACTAAATACGACATGTATAGTATGTGCTGTAACACAGTTCCACTGTCTAGCTTGGATGATGTAACTAAATACGACATGTATAGTATGTGCTGTAGCACAGTTCCACTGTCTAGATTGGATGGTGTAACTAAATACAACATGTATAGTATGTGCTGTAACACAGTTCCACTGTCTAGCTTGGATGATGTAACTAAATACGACATGTATAGTATGTGCTGTAACACAGTTCCACTGTCTAGATTGGACGGTGTAACTAAATACGACATGTATAGTATGTGCTGTAACACAGTTCCACTGTCTACCTTGGACGGTGTAACTAAATACGACATGTATAGTATGTGCTGTAACACAGTTCCACTGTCTAGCTTGGACGGTGTAACTAAATACGACATGCATAGTATGTGCTGTAACACAGTTCCACCATCTAGCTTGGACGGTGCAACTAAATACGACATGTATAGTATGTGATGTAACACAGTTCCACCATCTAGCTTGGACAGTATAACTAAATACGACATGTATAGTATGTGCTGTAACACAGTTCTGTCTAGCTTGGATGGTGTAACTAAATACGACATGTATAGTATGTGCTGTAACACAGTTCCACTGTCTAGATTGGACGGTGTAACTAAATACGACATGTATAGTATGTGCTGTAACACAGTTCCACTGTCTAGCTTGAATGATGTAACTAAATACGACATGTATTGTATGTGCTGTAACACAGTTTCACTGTCTAGATTATACGGTGTAACTAAATACGACATGTATAGTATGTGCTCTAACACAGTTCCACTGTCTAGCTTGGATGGTGTAACTAAATACAACATGTATAGTATGTGCTGTAACACAGTTCCACTGTCTAGCTTGGACGGTGTAACTAAATACGACATGTATAGTATGTGTTGTAACACAGTTCCACTGTTTAGCTTGGACGGTGTAACTAAATACGACATGTATAGTATGTGCTGTAACACAGTTCCACTGTCTAGCTTGGCCGGTGTAACTAAATACGACATGTATAGTATGTGCTGTAACACAGTTCAACTGTCTAGTTTGGATGGTGTAACTAAATACGACATGTATAGTATGTGCTGTAACACAGTTCCACTGTATACCTTGGACGGTGTAACTAAATACGACATGTATAGTATGTGCTGTAACACAGTTCCACTGTCTAGCTTGGACGGTGTAACAAAATACGACATATATAGTATGTGCTGTAACACAGTTCCACTGTCTAGCTTGGACGGTGTAACTAAATACGACATGTATAGTATGTGCTGTAACACAGTTCCACTGTCTAGCTTGGATGGTGTAACTAAATATGACATGTATAGTATGTGCTGTAACATAGTTCCACTGTCTAGCTTGGACAATGTAACTAAATATTTTTTTATCATCAAAAAGGTGGTTCATTTCTACACATTTTTAGTTTTCTATTGACTGTTGTCTACAGCTAAAATAGGGTACAATTTGCAATGCTTGGAATAAATGTAAGAAATGACTGGCCATACAGTCTCTTATAAAAATGTTACACAATGCATAGATTATGCATGCAGTTCCAGGCTGTTACTGTTGCCTTAGTGCTTAGGCCCTTCAATTATTTATTTCAGTGGCTCTGTTACATTGCATTAATGTCAGCTAGATGGCAGAAGGAGACAGTAAGCCTGTGTAGTCTGCCCTTTACATGCATATAATATTTTGCCTTCCCTCCATCTTTGCATTCCCCCTTACCTTTTCACAATCTAGTGAATAGATTTAGGATGTATCTCTGCATTCCCTTTGCACTACTTATTCTAACAGTGTGTTTCATAGGTCTGTGTGCCTCTCTTTGAAGAAGTACTTTCATAGATAAAAAGAAGAGCTTCTCTTTAAGATCAGCTGCCTGAGTCCTCTCCTCCACCTCTGTCTTCCTAGTTTAGCGTGCCCTCTCTTTTATCTCTGCTATGATCTTGTCCACGGTATCTCCACCCCCACATGTCTCTAGTTGGATGTGCTTCAGCTTCTTCAGTCTTCAGTCATATACTTTCCTCTATATTAAATATACCTTTCTGGAGGCTTTCTTCTGGAATGAGTCCCACAGCAGGATGTAATTTTCTTTCTACGGCCTTCACAACTGCTCACAGTACTTAAGGTGTAGCCGAATGCCCAATAGAGTGGAAGCATTACCTCTTTGTTTTGGAGTTTACCCCCAAACATATAACCAAACATTCTCTTTTCCTCCAAATAAAATAATTGTTACATAAATATCTGTTTCTTTCTCTCTCTCTCTCTCTCTCTATATATATATATATATATATATATACACACACACACACACACACACACACACACACACACACACACACACACACACACACACACATGCAAAAACACACACACTCACAACACACACTTATGTATGATGTAGTTTGACTGATAGGTTCTTCTCTTATGTGGCATTTCTATTGCATTCCATTTTCTCAGTACAAAATACACTGGGTGTGAATGAAATTTCAAGATTATTTCACCGGAACTTTTCATCATAGCATTTAAATAATCACAACCATCAATTTTTAAGATTTGTGTCCAAAGAAAAGTACATACATATAAATATTTATAGCACTGTTCTTTTCACCCATTGAGTTTATTGGAATTCGGGGTCTACTTTAGATCGCCAAAATGTACTGTCCTTTACATTTGCTTTCTTTCCCTGCCCCTGAACCGTTATGATGCCTTTGGGAATTTCACATCCCATTTCCTTTGTAGTTTGAAAGAGATGAAACTTAATGGCAATCACAGAAACAAACTGATGCAGTATTATGTAATACCTGAGTTTAAAAAACATCTAATTTAAATATTATTTTGCAACAACATAAAAAATACCTATTTCCATAGGTTTAAAACCTAGCAGGAAGCCAAAGAAGAAAACAACACTGGAACAGTGTTTTAGACTCCCTGTCCAGAGATTCTGAGTTAGCGCTGAGCCTAATTTCTGCCTATTTAAGTAAATATAACAAGATTTTACATAAGAGAAGAGAGTAATATAATTCCACCTTCTAAGAATGCAGACTCCAAATGAGAGGAAAGAATCACTGAATCACGTTGCAAGTACTCATCTAATTTAAGTATGAAGCAACGACAGGCCTTGGAGAATCTGAAACAGGATCCTGAGATTGTAATTAGACCAGCAGATAAGGGTGGTCCTATTGTCTTAATGGACACAGATGTGTATGTGAACTGTATGTACACATTGTTAACCACGGGTACGTTTTACATGAAGGTAGATATGAAGTTAGTGGTGGAGAAGGTGTTTGCAGTTTTTGGGATGTTGGATGATATGGTGTTGAATTATGACATCACAGATGAGCTTTATGACTACTTGAAGGTGAAGAATCCACGTGTACCCATAATACAAGGGTTGCCCAAAGTACACAAGTCTGTGGATCCACCTCCAATGAGACCCATTGTATCGGGGCAGGGGTGGTTAACGGAACCGATGTCCATCTATATAGAACATTACTCTAGACCACTAGTAGAGAAATGTGTACACATTCTTAAGGATAGTAAACAGTTCTTAATAGATCTATACGATTTTATTAAGAACATGGAACTTGGTATTCAGTACTTAATGGTTACACTTGATGTGGTGAGTTTGTTCACCGTTATACCAAATGAGATAGGGGTACAGTTTTATCTCAATCACTTACGTAAGAATTCCAGTTATACGAATCGGTTTATAGATCTATTATCTATGTTTTTGGAGATTGTACTTACCAATAATGTGTTTATGTTCGGTGAAGATGTGTACTTGCAGAAGGATGGTGTAGCTATGGGCACTTCTTGTGCCAATAGCTACGCCAACATAGTTATGGCAGAATGGGAGGATCAGTATCTGTTTAGCTCCAGTGGTTTTAGAGATCATGTGAAGTTCTATAGGAGGTTTGTGGACGACCTCTTCCTTGTGTGGGGTGGTTCAGTAGAGGAGTTGTTGTCATTTGTTCGTAATATTGACAACTCTACTGGTTTTTTGAAGTTCACACTTGCCTATTCAGAGGATAGTATCTCTTTTTTAGATGTGGATATTTGTAAATTAGCGAGTGGCCTAATTAATACTTCCATACATAGGAAACCGTGCTATCGGAATGCCCTCCTCCATAGGAGTAGTATGCATCCCACCTATGTATTTGGGAATGTCATGAAAGGACAAGTGATGAGGGCTTCGAGGCTGAATCCCTCGGATGTGGGTTACATCAGTGAATTGGAGAAGATGGGAGAGATGTTCCTGTCCCGAGGTTATGATTTAGGTACTTTCAACAGGATGAGAGTAGAGGTGGACTCACTACGTAGTACAGTGGCTAGACCCTATTTTTCAGAATTGGGTGAAAGCAGTAATGATGTACCTATGGGTAGGGACCTACCAAAGAGTTTTGTCCGAGCCCCCCTTTTCTACACGAAGGATGCTAGGTGTATTAGGAAGTTTATGGAAGACAGATGGGAGATTTTGACTTTGGATCCGATGGTTAAGGGAGTAGTGGGGTTGAAGCCCTCTATTAGTTACAAGAATAAACCGAATCTTAAGAGTATGTTGTGTCATAGGCCTATGTATCCAGTGACAGTACAGAATAATGGAGTGATTTTGAATACCCGTCCGTGTGGAGACTGCAATCAGTGTGGGTTGATAGATATTAGGGACACATTTATACATCCAGTCACTAATTATAAATTTAAGCTTTCCACAGGTACTAGTTGTTTGAGTACCAATGTAGTTTATCTGGCTAGGTGTTCCGCCTGCCCCTCGTTCTATATAGGTAAGACCAATAGGACTTTGAGGGAGCGGGTGAGGGAACATATGTATCAGATTAGGATAGCCAATGGTACCAATGCTTTAGCCAGACATGTTATGGCCACTGATCCGCAGCATACATTTCTATTTTGTGTATTAGAGGTAGTACATTTGAACAGGAGAGGGGGGGATATTATTAACAATACACTAGATAAAGAAATGCAGTGGATCATTAGATGCAGGGCAGATAAGCTCCCAGGACTCAACGACAGGGTAAATATAACCCCTGTGTTGAGGAAAAGGAGATGTTTTAAACCATGACATTTTGGTGTGGATATAATTGATTATTATATGCTTGATAGTTTTTAAAAAAGTTGATTATGTTTTTAGGATTTTAATAGTTAGCGCTTCATAGTTATTTGTTTTTTCTTAATGTGGAATAGTTTTCTTTAAGTATACTAATTAGTTTTATGCATGTGTTTAGTTTTAGCCTATCAGCAGTGATGTATTAGTATTTAAAATTGATAGGAATGATTATTTTTGTAACTGTCTGAAGAAGCCTAAGGGTGAAAGCGCTAACAGTTTTATCAATAAACTGTCTGGATTTTTGCAATACAGCTGGTGTTTGTGTTCTGAACTGCTATATATCACAGTCGGTGATTGTGTTTTGAACTGTTATGGACTAGCATTTAGTGTTTCAGTATTTTTACAGCCATCAGAACCAGCGCATGGTGGTGTTTGCTATCTGTATTTATTTTATTTCCATTGCTATTGCTGGTTTTGGTTTCCATAGTACCGGTGTGCTCTTTGTTTTTAATGTAACTAAATATGACATGTATAGTATGTGCTGTAACACAGTTCCACTGTCTAGCTTGGACGGTGTAACTAAATACGACATATATAGTATGTGCTGTAACACAGTTCCACTGTCTAGCTTGGACGGTGTAACTAAATATGACATGTATAGTATGTGCTTTAACACAGTTCCACTGTCTATCTTGGACGGTGTAACTAAATACGACATGTATAGTATGTGCTGTAACACAGTTCCACTGTCTAGCTTGGATGGTGTAACTAAATATGACATGTATAATATGTGCTGTAACACAGTCCCACTGTCTAGCTTGGACGGTGTAACTAAATACGACATGTATAGTATGTGCTGTAACATAGTTCCACTGTCTAGCTTGGACGGTGTAACTAAATATGACATGTATAGTATGTGCTGTAACACAGTTCCACTGTCTAGCTTGGACGGTGTAACTAAATACGACATGTATAGTATGTGCTGTAACACAGTTCCACTGTCTAGCTTGGACGGTGTAACTAAATATGACATGTATAGTATGTGCTGTAACACAGTTCCACTCTCTAGCTTGGACGGTGTAACTAAATATGACATGTATAGTATGTGCTGTAACACAGTTCCACTGTCTAGCTTGGACGGTGTAACTAAATATGACATGTATAGTATGTGCTGTAACACAGTTCCACTGTCTAGCTTGGACAATGTAACTAAATATGACATGTATAGTATGTGCTATAACACAGTTCCACTGTCTAGCTTGGATGGTGTAACTAAATACGAAATGTATAGTATGTGCTGTAACACAGTTCCACTGCCTAGCTTGGACGGTGTAACTAAATACGACATATATAATATGTGCTGTAACACAGTTCCACTGTCTAGCTTGACGGTGTAACTAAATACGACATGTATAGTATGTGCTGTTACACAGTTCCACTGTCTAGCTTGGACGGCGTAACTAAATATGACATGTATAGTATGTGCTGTAACACAGTTCCACTGTCTAGCTTGGACAATGTAACTAAATATGACATGTATAGTATGTGCTGTAACACAGCTCCACTGTCTAGCTTGGACGGTGTAACTAAATATGACATATATATAGTATGTGCTGTAACACAGTTCCACTGTCTAGCTTGGACGGTGTAACTAAATATGACATGTATAGTATGTGCTGTAACACAGTTCCACTGTCTAGCTTGGACGGTGTAACTAAATACGACATATATAGTATGTGCTGTAACACAGTTCCACTGTCTAGCTTGGACGGTGTAACTAAATACGACATGTATAGTATGTGCTGTAACATAGTTCCACTGTCTAGCTTGGATGGTTTAACTAAATACGACATATATAGTGTGTGCTGTAACACAGTTCCACCGTCTAGCTTGGACAATGTAACTAAATACGACATGTATAGTATGTGCTGTAACACAGTTCCACTGTCTAGCTTGGATGGTGTAACTAAATACGACATATATAGTATGCGCTGTAACACAGTTCCACGGTCTAGCTTGGACGGTGTAACTAAATACGACATGTATAGTATGTGCTGTAACACAGTTCCACTGTCTAGCTTGGACGGTGTAACTAAATACGACATGTATAGTATGTGCTGTAACACAGTTCTACTGTCTAGCTTGGACGGTGTAACTAAATACGACATATATAGTATGTGCTGTAACACAGTTCCACTGTCTAGCTTGGACAATGTAACTAAATACGACATGTATAGTATGTGCTGTAACACAGTTCCACTGTGTAGCTTGGACAATGTAACTAAATACGACATGTATAGTATGTGCTGTAACACAGTTCCACTGTCTAGCTTGGATGGTGTAACTAAATACGACATGTATAGTATGTGCTGTAACACAGTTCCACTGTCTAGCTTGGACAATGTAACTAAATACGACATGTATAGTATGTGCTGTAACACAGTTCCACTGTCTAGCTTGGACAATGTAACCAAATACAACATGTATAGTATGTGCTGTAACACAGTTCCACTGTCTAGCTTGGATGGTGTAACTAAATACGACATGTATAGTATGTGCTGTAACACAGTTCCAGTAAACATTTGTCTTCTTCTGCTCCATGTGCTTTTTGTGCCTTGCATTGAACGGTGAGAAACTTTACTTAGTTACAGACAAAGCCCAAGGTATTCATTTCTCTTTAAATATCAAAAGGTGTATATTGGTCACACATAGGTTCATAGTTTTAGTTTAGTTCATAGTTTTTAGTACTAGGCTAATTGCCCGTGCAAGCCATTTTAAGCCTAGCCAGTTATCCCTTGTAAGACTCAAACCCTGCATCTTGTATTTGTAAGGCAAACACCTTATCCATTAAGCCACCCTCCCAACCCATGTAACACAGTTCCACTGTCTAGCTTGGACAATGTAACTAAATATGACATGTATAGTATGTGCTGTGCTGACATGTATATTATGTGAACATAATTGTTTTATGTTCACTATTTGCACACTGACTCGTTTTCTCCATCACCCTTTTCACTCTCGTTCAGATGTGTTTCAGTAAATTGCTAACTGATTATTATTATTTTTTTATTATTATATTTATATTTGTAGGAAGATCATTTTGGTTTTCTTATTATAGTACCATATTGGGGTTTTTTTCAGCTTAGATTTTTAGTTTTTTATGCCTTTTTCATTTACATAAATAAAAGTACTTAAATGATAAATTAGTTTGAAGTGCACTGGTGAAATATAACACCAAAACATGCTTGTTCCATGAATTCAACTTTTCAAGATGTTTTAATTTTGTTTTATCATGAAACAGTTAATTTATGAGAATTATAGAAAGTATCTAACTCTTTTCTTTTTGAATTTTAAAACATTTTAGCCATCACTAAACTTGATGGAATTTTGTGTCTAAAGGTGGTAATAGCTCATTAGCCGTTACCTACAGGGTGCCAATTTTGGTGTAAATATCTTGTCCATATTTTCAAAAGATGTTTTATATTTCTCATCTGTGCCTGTGCTAATCGGTTTTAGAATCTGAATATTTCAGATGTGTGTACTTAACCAAGGCTGAACACAAAGACATTCACAGAAATATTTAATTATGCGTTCTTGAACCATCTAATCTGTTCACAATAAATGTGTTTGCATATCTTAACAGTAAGTTACTTGCCACCACTCTGTACTGTGGTGAATGCCTAATGTTGCACAGCTGTAGCTAGCTGTCAGTAAAACTGCTATTGCTTTGCATTTATTTCCATTTCAGGCAGTAAATGAAATGCCATTTTTTTTCTCAGTTCTCTGAATTTTTAAATATGTATCTGCTGATGAGATACAGCTGCTGTATGTAATGATGTGTTTGATGAGGCATTTACAGTAGTGTGGGAAATCTGAAGATAATATGTTTTTGTCTATAATGGAGTTCATTGAAGACAAATTAGGGGACCATGATCTCCCCAGATACATCAAGATTGGGGCTACTTTCTCACCAGTTTATTATAACACAAAGAGGAATTGTAATTCTCTTTGTTCTATGATTTCTTAAACCTGAAGACTGGTATCACAAAGTTGAATAACACAACAGCTTTTTTACCCCAATTTTTGTTTGAAATGCTGCCTTATTTGCACAGATACAATGATATACAATTAATGTTATGCCTCTGGTCATCTGCCTGAACCAGGGAATATCCTACCAGATCACACATGTCCCAAGTACTCTCTGACAAGCCAGTAGAAACATAATTATTGAAATATACAGGTCTACCATTCATTTCACCTCACCATAGAGACATATAGTTTAAAGTAGAAAGAAAGAAGGTGCCTTTGAGTGACGAAGATATTAGATAGCAGGGTGATGTGGGTAGTTGAAGGTTAATGGAGTCTGGTAACAGAAACTGGCTGTTGGGACATGGATAGTCACTTCACTGATGGAAAAGGAGATGAAGCTTGCACATGAAGATGAAAAGTATTAGCTGTATTTAGTTGATTCTAGCCTCTACTCACACAGCCTTGATATTGGAACAGTACTCCTTGTGCAAGGGTGCAGTATCTGCTTTGCTGGAGCTGTGCCTCAGTAGACATCCCATCCAAGTATGGGGATACATATTCACAAGCCCATGGTTGGATGTCATGGAGTTTCTGTTGTCTGTCCATATGCACCTAGCAGTTATTTGAGGTGTTTCCAGTTCTTGGAAATCTTGAGTGCAGTAACTTGCCACCTGTGGAATCTATAATCCTAACAGGAAACTTCAATGCTCCTGAGGGAATGATGGAACTACACAAAAGAGTATTTCTGGGATTTTCTAATCTTAATCTGACTGGTGCATTATTTTTGACATTTGTGGTAGTATATTGCCCATAACAAACACCATGTTAGAACACTTGGACCATCACAAGTGAACTTGGTACTAGAGTGTTTTGTCCCAGAGGTCAGTGACAAACCTTATACCTATATCATCAGACATGAGGCCACATGCTTTTACTGCTCAAGTAAAAATAGGCTAAACTGTGTTATCATCATTTGTTGTTGAGTTGGGTCACATAACTCTAAAAGCAGCTGGACAGTTGTGAGTAACCCAGATG
The DNA here is from genome assembly GCF_019279795.1 of Protopterus annectens. Classification (NCBI taxonomy): domain Eukaryota; kingdom Metazoa; phylum Chordata; order Ceratodontiformes; family Protopteridae; genus Protopterus; species Protopterus annectens. The sequence goes on along the minus strand of NC_056746.1, from coordinate 1,542,703,753 downwards.
TAGTGAGACTTTCCTGAGAATGTGTAGCCAGCACAGGAGGGATTCTTGTATATCAAGCACATGAAGTTGGAAGAAATCCAGTTTTAAACTTTACTATCTGAGACAGAACAAAGATTGATCAAAAAATGATCACAGTATCTCAAAAATGCAACTCAAGAACCTGCAGGTAGACAACAGCTCTGAAACAGTATCAGATTAAGAGAGGATTTCTGTTCAGTGCTACCAGGGGCATCTTTGGATTTGACTGTTAGATGGTGACAATCCAGGAAAGTAGCAGAATCAATAGTCAGCAAAACAAAGTCCTGGGTGTGGGAGGAATTTGGCAAGGCCACAGGTGTTAACAGGATGCAGTATCTGAAAAGATACTGAAATACTACCTGACAAATCATCCAGGGGCTCTAGGGAACGAACTGCACAGTGCCAAAGATGTTGTAAGGAGAATCATTGACTTTAGCTTGGACATCATTAAAAGGTTGAAGGAATGTTTTAGAAATCCCTGAATCCATAGATATACCCTCCTTTAAGGAGGATGTACTAAAAGCAGATATTAGAATGCAGTTTACTCCAGTGATTAAACAGTCTCATTGTGGGAAGATTATGCAGGAGTGATTACAAACCAGGTGAATTGCTGGAGGTGCTGGATGTTATTGAGTGTAGTGGTCCACATTTTCATGAAAGAAAAGTGCATGGTATTTTCTGTTTATAAGCAGATCACACTAATCAAGTTCCCTCTCAGTCAATAGGATCAATACAGATTTCATCTTGATTGTGGAATAACTGGTCATCTCTTTGTTCTTTGCAGATATTGGAGGGGTTAAGAGGGGTTTCCAACACTGTATGCATGTGTTTTATTTGTTTAGATAAGACATGTGGCAAAGTGCCTTGGAATATCATCTGAGAGTTAATAGAACAGAATGGGGTCCAGTGGACATCGCTGCTTTTCACTGAGAGGAAGAATAGTGTTCATAGCCTTTACACAATGATGAACATACTCAAAGTTGGTGCAGGGCTCCATCAAGCTTGTGTCTTGTGTGCCCCCCCCCCATTCTGATTGTCTGTGACCTTATAGGATATTAACACACAGCAAAGTTATGGAGACCCTCTTGTTTGGGTGTTTTAGGTTTGTATATTTGTTGCTTACCCCTCAACTGGTTGTGATCTCCAGAATACACAGGAGCAATTTTCTGCTGAGTGTGAAGTGACAGGGTTGAAATCAGCATCTTCAACTAGAGAGCATGCTTTCTTGCTAAAAAGAAAGATTGCCCTTTGCAGGTTAGGGAAGCAGTTATCTCAGGTGACATTGTTTAAGTCTGTAGGGTATTTTTCATCAGTGAAGGTAGGGTATAACAGGATATTCACCAACAGATAGGTATTATGTCAACAATGCTGCAGGTCTTGTTCTGTATTGCATTGGAAGGAAGAGAAGTGAGTCATAAGATGAAGCTCTCAAGTTACTGGTCCATGTCACCATTATCACTTATTGTTATGAGCTTTCGGTAGGGAGTTAATGGATTATAACATGGATATTAGCAGCAGAGATGGGGTGCCTCCATGGGCAGTGGGCCTCACTAGCCATGATAGATTGAGGATCTTCTTAATCTGGAAGGTTTTCACAGTATAGCCACTATAGTCTCTTTACTTAGAGGAGTCAGTAAATGTGGTTTGGGTGTCTTGTAAGGATACTCCATAGTTACCACTGACTTGAGATCTACCTAGCTTGGTCCACTGGACACGATGGAGGGATTATATCTTTCAGCTTGCCTGGGAATCCCTATGGATCTTACATAATGAGGTAGAAAATGAAGTTAGTAACAGGGATGTCTGGCCAGACTTTCTTGGCTTGCTACCACCATGGTCCTGACTTGACACGTTTAGAAATTGATGATGATGATAAATGATGTATATATAAACAGATGCTATGAAATCTAGTGAAAAGGTAACTGTACTCCATCAATAGTGCAATAGCTCTGGAGAAAATGGACATCATTATCCTAAATAAAAAATCATTACAAAACACAATGACATTAGTGTCTGACTTTTTAGTGTTAAGTGCCCTGCTACCCCATGATGCAAACTGCCTCTTATGAACTTTGCCCCTTTACCTAGTGTCATCTTTCCAGTACTGTTACTGTCTTTACTGGTACTGTGCTTCATGGCCCTCCTATGCAAGAATATAATGTACAGAAAAAATATCACATCTCCTGTAGTCATCTTGATTCAAATTAGTGGTTCATTATAATCTGTTTTACTTTTTCTTCTGAAATTTTTCTGCTTGTATAGGAAATACATGCTAAACATTGGATTAAAATTACTAATGCATTAATTTTCTTCCCTTAATACATAGTTACTGGTTTCAAAATAAGACCTCTAATGTTATTCTGTCTGCCCACTATAACAACCTACTCAGAATAAGGTGCAGTTTGAAATAAGCTCACATCAGTCCTGTACTACACCACAGCAATGTACTTGCATGCGCATACATACACACACACACACGCACACACGCACACACGCACACACACACACACACACACACACACACACACACACACACACACACACACACACACACACATGAAAATACCTGTCTGGGTCTACCTCTAATGGGCAAAGCCCCACTTACCTGAATCACTGAAGGCTGAGATGACTTCACCGAAACCGCATTTGAACAAACTCCCAGATCACGCCGTGAAAACTCCAGGTAAGTAACCACTTGTACGCACCAAAAAAAAAGAACAAAGCAAATTAAACCCACCCGTCTGGAGGCCTTCACCCCCACCCCCACCCCTCCCAACTAAATATACCAACTCTGAGATTGCACTACAGTGGGGTAAGTGTGGTGAATCCACTGGGAATAAGCTGGAGTCTACAATTTATAAGAAAGAGGTAGATGCCTCTAGGTATATTAATAGGGATAGTATGCATGCACCGCATACGTTCAAAGGTGTATTGAAAGCGCAATTGATAAGAACTAGTAAATTGAATTCAGTGGATGATAGTTTTAAGGTACAAGCTATGGAAATGATGCAAGAATTCAAGAGAAATGGTTACCCGGATCGTGTTATAGATAGTGTTTATGATGAGGTGTTATTAGGTAGAGCCAATAAATATAAACCAGTTTTTAATGGTGGGGTAGAACTTAGTGATAAATGAAAATATAATGAGAGAATAGTGAGATATCTTACTACATTTAATCTTAACACAAGCAGTGTACGAAACATAGTGGAAAGAAATTGGCCTATTTTGATGGCAATGCCTGAAATAAGGTTAATAATAGGTGAGAAACCACGATATGCTTATGGGAATTCACAAACTTTAAAACAGAAACTTTGTTATAAAGATTTCAAAGATGAAACAACACAGTTGCGAAGAGAAGTGGGTACAAGGAAGTGTCACAGTTGTACATGTTGTAATGATTTATATGAGGGGGGTGACATCTATATACATCCAGTTCGTAAAGAAGCTTATACCCTAAGAACTCTGACAACTTTTAATGCAACTCAAGTGGTATACCTAGCTACATGCGTGGCATGTACATCATTTTATGTAGGTAAGACCACTAGAAAGTTGAGGGAAAGAATAATAGAACATAAGTCTGAAATAAGAAGGAAAGTTCCAATGACTGCATTAAGCAAACATATTATAGATAATGATGAAAGACATAGGTTTAAATTTAGGGTTATGTGCACTGTAGAGATGGGTGTAAGGAAGGGTGACATAAATAACACTTTAGAACTAAGAGAATATGAATGGATTGTTAGGCTTCAAGCCAATGTGAATCCTGGTCTTAATAATGCGGTTAGTTTAAAACCGGTCTTAGTAAAAAGAAAAGGAGAGAGAATTTAGTCTTCTTTTGGCTTTTCCTGGTTAGGGGTCGCCACAGCGGATCACCTGTCCGCTCATTATTGGCAGTGGAGTTTTACAGTGTCGAGTTGCCAGCCTGGTGCCCAACCCTTAAAATGTTTCTTTAAATTTATTTTATGTCATTTTTATAATGTTTCAATGTTATATTTTAAATGTTAGACTAATGTGTATGACTTTTAGATAGCTTTAGAATTAATTGTTATTACCTTAAGATTTATATGTTAGTTAGGATGATAGGCTGGCTGAAACATGTGACTTGATAGTACTCCCCTTTTAAACAGTGAGAAAAACGATTTATTTATGTACTGATGAAGGGTGTAGACCCAAAAGCTTTGCAATAAAGGATTTTGGCGTGAATAGTGTTGGTTTCATGTACAAAAACATTGCCAGGATATTTTACAGAACCACAGCATTGTGTCAAAAATTAATTTATTTCATACCAATAAAAGGTGAAGCTTAAGTTGCCATTGCGAATGAAAGCCCAAAATGGCAGCATGAATCTCATCTTCTATGATTTAGGCACAGGACTGTCATTTTGGACTTCAGATTTAGCAATGCACTTCCAATATTTACCTATTTCTCCTTAAAGTTATAGATCTGTTTAAAGGGGATGCATGACTGCATAAACATACAACTGGTCATTTGTAGTCAGTGCTCTACCCAGGTTAACAAATTCAAATAAATAAGTAACTAATTAAGAGTACATAAAGTTCCTTCATGACTGACTATACAAGGCAATGTATCTGAAGGCCTGCTCTGAAATGATTTTCTTTCTAATACTCTGCAATGAGTTTTAATAGGCAATGGTATAGTTTTGGAGCTCAGAAGCTGAGATGGATGTATAACTAACAGTCGCGCAGTTGTATTTTTTATTGGACAATTTTTTTTGATAGCACATGATGGGTTCATAGATTTATAGAAGTAGGCTAGCTGCCCATGTTGGCCATTTTAAGCCTAGCCAGTTTCCCTTTTTTTTTGCTAAAAAAATATCCCAATTGGTTATAGATTGGCTTTACCCATCCCATGGATGATAATTATATACTACCCCTAATGAGAATAACTGAGATCATACCATAGATAATTTGAGGGGAACCATAAATATAGATTTAAGTTGCACTCGAAAATGGACAGGGATGAACTTTGTTTTTTATGTGGATGGGGAGTCTGCTGCACAGCAACAGTATCCTCTGGAGACATAGCTGCCCCTACAAACCATTCTATTGTTGTTGCAGAACAGGTTTAGATTCCTAGACTGATTACACTTTAAGTACGCTAAAGAGAAAAAGAAAAAGAAATAGAATGACATTTCACAAGTGCAACCAGCATTTACAGTTGTACCTGTGAAGAAGTATTAATAACCCTCAAGTCACATTACAAATGCATACAACTATCATGAGACTATTTGTTACATTTGCAAAACTATAGAAATGCACAACTGCATTTATTGTATAATGTTACTGTCCTACTGCTAAGGAAAAAATTGAAATCATATAGACATTCAGCTGCTGGCAAAGTTTTCTTTCCACATATAAAAGTAGTACTCATAGCTTTGAAGGGGAATATTATAGCTGCTCAAGCCCCATATGCTAGAATTTCACTGACTCCCTCCTGGGGACTCAGATGGCTATAACCCTAACTGCCCAGCTGCCTCAACAGGCGCTTGAACTCAAATGTGAGCGTACACACACAGTTGCTGCAAAGGTTGTATTGGAAGAGGTAAGTGGGAATGAAAAACAGGTAGGGGGACTTTAGGTGTAGGGAAGGAAGGACGATTTTAGATTAACAGAGGGGATAGGAAGGTTAGGTTTAGGGAGATGAAGGGATTTTAGGTTTACAGGGTGAGTGGGAGATTATGGTTAGGGAGGGGATTTTAGGTTTAGCGGCAATTGGAGTAGCAGAAGATTAAGGTTAGGGTTGAGGAGGGTGATTTTAGGTTTCGGCAATGATCATGCGTTACTGGGAGATTAGGGTCATGGATGAGAGTGGAATTTAAGGTAGCAATCGGAAGGTCAGTGGTGGGAGGAGAGGGTTATTCAAGCTTAAGGGAGTAAGCAGAGGGGACCAGAGGGTTAGGGTAAAGGAAGGGAGGGGGATTCTTAGGCTTAGGGAATAGGTGTGAGTTTTTAGGGTTAAGGTCAGGGCCAGGGCTCTTGGATAATTAGCCTTTGATAAGTGTATGGAAATGGAGTCAGTGGGAGTGAAGGCAGTTGGTAATATGAGCAGATGGCAGGCAACACTTGTAATTGACCCATTCTGAAGTTATCAGATAAGCAGATACCAGTAACTATAGTCTATACATAAAGAAGACAGACAGGAAAATAAAATAGAGTGGTTTATGTTTCATGTGTGTTTTATTTTATTTATTTATTTTTTTGCAGGGGGATGGACACTAGGACTTAAGAGCTGAAGTTTCTGAAAGCTCCAGAGAATAAACGTATTATGACTACTTTCAGGCCTAAGTGAGAAGTTGCTGCTTGCCACAATAGTACGGTGATCTTCTACAACTAAACAAGAGTGCCAATACACAGATATACATATGATATTCAGAAATCAAGCTTGCCACACAGCTAAAGCAGATGCTGACAATATATTTAGTGATTCACTTACAGGATTAAATGAACACATTCTCCAATTGAAACTGTTCCCTAACTCAGTACACTAGAATTGCCCATGAAGTAACTTATTACTTATCACACCTGCATTCATTCCCACTCTCTCTTTCTCTCGGTATCTTTAATATCCATTGTCAATTTCTCTACCAGGGCTGTACATCCAGTACATTTACAGGAACTCTTGCATCAGATCACTTGAGGTAAGAATTCTGTTTTGCAGGCTACATGAGAGCTTATGTGGTAATTACTTTGAGCATCATACATTGCTTTAGCATTGAGAGTACCAAGACTGACTTAGACCATTCATCTGTAGACAAACTAAACAACAGCACTGGCAGATGACTGCATACAGAATAATAAACAGAAGTTATAAAGTGACGGATCAGATGATGACCCTTTTCATGATGCATTAAATGATACGTACAGATAATTCAAAGGTACCTTAGAATGCAGGGAAAAGTAACAATACAATGCAACATACTAGCCATTAGTTCTTGAAACACAAAACAGTAAAACAGGCATCCAAACAACTTAGTGTGTTACACACAGATGGAGAGTGAAACATGAATAAATGGGTAACAACATTCATTAAAAATATTAAAACTTGTGCTTTCATCCTGTTAATCTCAGGACTTCATCAGAATAAAGTCCAACAAAACATATGCAATTTAAATAGTTCTACAATTTTAAAATTAATTAAATGAATTAACAGGCAATAATATTTTCTTAAAGTGGCAGTACTTACAAAAACATTCATAAGACATTGTACAGGAGAAATAAATCATTATTTATCTTCTCTAGCATTCAAACCAAAGGCATTATATGTTGACATTAAATTTCCACTAAAACTTCTATAGCTTATGTGGGAAATACCTCAGCTGCTTTAATCTCCATATGTGGGACTTCAGGTAGGTTATTATTCATTCTTGTGAATTATCTTTGTACGCTTTTCTCTTTATTGTATGTGCTTTTATTCTGACTATTGCACAAGTATAGAATCCCATGTTTTATGCTATAGGGTGAAGATTACACAGAAAAGAGTTTTTAAGAGACATGGGAATTTAAAAAGTTGCCAAGCAACACATTTGAGGCCCGCACTCAGAACATAACCTGCAAAAGCATGCAATTACTACCACAAAGCAGGTGTTGTTATAAAAGTCTGCCCTAAAGCAAGTACTGCAGTAAAAATCTGCTGTAAAAATAGGTGCTGGTATGAAATTCTGTAACAGAACAAAATGACTGTAACCTTAATGATCCTCCTCACTGGTTAAGTACATAGCCAAAAACCATAAATGGTCATCAGACTGTATTAGCTTTCAGTGTTTAAGCAGTTTGAGGATCTGTAAACACTTTCTATTTCAAAGATTAATTGTATGGCACTTTTCTGCTGATGTAATTAGATTATGTATCAGGTCAAGGGACAATATGACATAGGTTACAACCATGTACCATAATATGCAAAATAACAAAGTTAATACTTTCTGTTATTTTGCATATTATGGTACATGGTTGCAGATTTGTTCCATCACGGTCTCATTATCTTCCACACAGTGCACTTCTGAGGTAACCCACACTAAAATACCCTCCACATAACTTCTAGAAACTTCCTAACACATCCCCTTCTAAAAAACACCCATAATACACAGGGACACACTTGGGTTAGGTTGCACTGCTAGGCTTATAAAGGCCCTGGTGGTCATTAGTCTAGTATATACCAATGCACCGATGATCTAATAATAAATATTATACTGCAGATAATCAGATAACTACCCAGTGATTCAAACAAATATGACTCCTGGACAGTAAAAAAAATAAACGTATAGAACAAAATATTGTGATACGAGAATGAGAGAAAGAGAGACTGAGTGAGAGAAAAAAAAGGATAACTGTGAATTAAAAGTAAAAGTGAAGATTTGCTATGGGGATTGAGAAAAAAACTAAATTGTTCTACAGCAAGCTTCAGTGTCTCCTCTACCTGTTGATCATTCCCACATCCATTGCACATCCTTAACAATACTTTATTCCAAGAGGTTACTTACAGAAAGTTAGAAAAAGCACATTTACTACAACTGCAGAAGGTTACTTGAAACTTGTGAAGTTTTTATATGTCCATAATTCAAAAGTGAGATTGCACTGTACTAGTGGTCCAATACATCCATTTATCCATCGATCCATCAATCCATCCATCCATCCATCCCCAACCCCTTTGTCCCAGTTTTGCACATGGCGTTAGGGTGTCACATCAACAGATTGGTTATTGTTTGGCTATGTTTTAGGATTATTCCATAGTTTGGGTGGATAAAATGTAATACAGGGTTGAAACACCTAGTCTCTTATTATTTGTTCCTTTTATTGACACCTTGACAGGCACATGTCTGAATTTTACCTCACAGCCAGTTGTATAGATGCCTCTTGCTCTGAGACAGCTATCATATATGATGCAATCTGTCTTCTTAACTAGCTCTTTCAGCCACTTATCTGACCATCTAGGTTACCTGCTGAGACACTCCATTATCATACAATGGCCAATACCATAGTTGCTTCAAGGCCTCATATGTATGGGTCCTTTTTTTCATTGATGTATTGTAAAATTTTTCATCAAAATTCTTAGTTCTGTTTATATATAGCGGATTTGTGTGAAATGTATCCAAAAACATCTGTACAGTGGTTGCTTTCATTTTTAGCTAGGATAACTGCCTCATGCAGATGTATCACCAGCCTGTGACGCAGGCCCAGGTTTTTGAATGGTGTTATCATTGTTCTCTGCTTGTTTGGAAATCCAGGACGTAAGAGGGTTGGATGTGGACAAAAAGATTGACCCCTGAAAATGCCCATTTTTCCCTTTGTTAAGGAACAGGACATAATTTTGAGTGACCTGTAGCAGAAACCAGGGATTTTCCACACTTTGTGACACAAACAGAGTTATGGTAGCTATATTCATCTTCTTTGTTAACTGAATAAGCCCACTAGATACAAGCTCCCCTTTTCAGTTTCCACCTGTGAGCATTGTCTGGTTAAAAGAGTTGCTCAGAATCACACATTAGTCAAACTGAGGCTGTAGGAGTCAAATTCTGGACTAGAATAAGTAGAATGTTAACAGTGAATGTGCCTTAATGCTCTCCAACAGAAGGTAAACCCGTGGTAGATTTGGATGCTTCTGCATAAATATTTGGTTGTCATTGTACATCCAAACCTTTGGTGGAGGGAGTAGTACGAAACTGTTAGTCCATATGTTAAGGCATAGATTCAGTGTGCTGTTGGTCCTATACATGTACACAGGGAACTCTTCAATGAAAAAAGACACCTGGCAATTAAAGGAATTTAGTAGCACTATACTGACTTAATGTCTTGTACTGCATGAAAGCAGTTGGTGGTAGGCTTTGGACAGGTTCAGATACATGACTTCCATGGCAAACATCAAGTTAAGGAAAACAAAAGCTGCAGAGACTATGCATTTTTACAGTATGGCAGATTGTTTGCATTCTTTAGGAGTAAGCGACCACAGGAGTAATCATCTGGGAGTGAATTAGCTGTGTGCAGTACAGGAGATACATTATACAGCTTCTTGTCCATTCTTGAGTTAGTGAATACAGATATGAAAGTGGTAGCACCATGGTTTTAGGGTGCAGCACATAATAAGTTTTAATCAGGACCACACAGTTTGTCCTTCAATGACACGAGAGTTAAAACCTACTACAGCTGTTGTCTGCATCTATCATCCACTATATGCTAGAATTTGTCCAAACTTTCTACTTTGGGAAGGACAGCAATTAGTTGGGTACATGTTTTATTTCTAGTTTTGGTCAGCATATTATTGACCACAGTCTATCTTTGAACTCAGGTCACAGCAACACAAACAGGCACTCTAATTGTAATCTAGATGGCATTTCTATGCAACAGATTGCACAGTTGTGGGGTTCTGCCTGAATTTCTTCTGTGAGTTTCCTTATGTCATACTTGGAGCTTGGAAATACTGTACCATTAGAAAGCAGATCCGTATCATATAATTTTCTAGGCTGAGTTACTGATTTCAAAGTATAATGTTTATTTATTTTTTAATATGGAATGTCGATTTATATTTAAAGAAATGTACTTTGAAATCCCTTATCTAATACTGTAAAAATATCTGATAACTGTACTTGTCTTAGATTTTAAACATAAGAATTTTTTCTACATGCCAGTCTTTGCTGTTGGTCGGATGCAGAATTAGCTGCCTCTGTAAAATATAGTCCTACTGCACTTTTTCATACAACAAATATTTTAACATTAATTTTATTTTTATTTAATTAATTGCATATGCAAATAGTCTAGTTTGACTGTACTATATTCTTAGAACTGGCATGCCATCTAGGATTTGATCTTTGCCTCACGTCTACTCCTTTCTCTGCCCGCCCTTCTCCCCCAATGACCCTGAATAGCATGTTAGTATTAGACAATGAATGAATCTGTACTTACTTTTCATCTGCTTATGACTGAAAATGTTTCTATGAACCCATTCAACCATGCATTTTCAAATAATGACATAAATTTAGCAAAATAAATATTTTCTTTTTAAGCAAATATTGTACAAAAAGTTAATGTGTTGAATTTTATTGTTTAGATTTTGGTAGTCAAATGGGCCAGCTAAAACCATGCAATCTCTTTCTTATAAGAAATGAGAAGTTAATTATAAGAAATTCTTTCTACGGAGACATAATGCCCTTAAATTACTGCATCACAAGACTAGATAAGTTTATTTACAACCCAATTGGTAAATAATGAACAAAAAATAATGCAAATACAGTAGATTATACTGTCCAACACAGATGTGTAATATAATGGAATCATTTGTTCTGTTTTTACAATACAGACAACATCAGAACCTGTCAAGGATGTTACATAATTTCAGACTGTGTTCTGAAGTGCAGTTCAGTGTTTATAAAGTCGACTGCATGTGTTATCATTGGAATACAGCTGTGTGCTTGAAAGATGTTATGTAAATCTAAATTTCCTTATATATTATCCTATTTTAGACACAAAAGAGTTGAAGATGGGAAGCTGACTGCTGTGGTTTTGATATATTGTGCTATCAGTAAATAGGGCAGCGCAAGCAGGTTCTGTAAATAATGCATCTGTCAGTCTTTTTCTTCGAAGGGTGTCTGCTGGAAGTCTCTGTATGGGGTAATGGCAGGAGAGAGCAATGTTCTTGTCTCTGGCTCTTTGATAAGAGCAGGTTGCCTTCAGATAATAGCGTTGTATTCATTCTCCACTCATAATTTATTAGTTTCATTTATTAAACCTCTTTGTCCGGGTACTCAGTGTGAGTGCACTCGCTGTGTCTGTGCAACAGCATCGTGGGTCAAGATGCCAAACATGGATACTGCAGAATCAATCGGCTATAGAGGCAGTACAAATACGAATTAGGAAACAGTTCCCTGTAAGAATCACTTCAGAGTCTCTTTCTTTCTGAAGACTAGTGGTTACTGAGTGTTTACAAATAGTGTTACTATGGTGTCATGCCCTCACAGACACCTGCAGTCACTGCTTAGGGAGGTCTTGCAGTCTTAGCTGGCTGTGATTCCTATAATGTTTTGATGCTTTGTTTACATGTTCATATAATACACTAACTTCATATTACCTGGATTTGTGTAAATAACCTGCATTTTCTAGTGGGCTGTATTAGTTTTGGTATGTAATTTTCAAGCTACTTGAATCATTTGATTTTAATACCTGATCATGTACACAGAAAGTGACAAATGATAATTTCAAATACAACTATCATACTGTTTCTGTTCTACTTAGATCTGAACAGCCCATGTCCTTACCCTTTCGTTATTTCATGTATTTCCTGAGCTGTATTCCAGAGATCCAGTTTTCCACACACGTATGCTGATGCTCATTCCTGGAGCACACCTATGGCACTAGGAAGACATCCATCAATCAGGCATAGGTTCATAGGTTCATAGATAGGTACTAATCTATTGGCACAAGGGCCTAAGTAAGCCTATCCAACAAGGTTTCCTGGCTTATGACACCCAAGAAAGTTAATTTCCTGTGCCCCTGTCAAGCAGAGCCACAGAAGTGATCTCAGGGGTTTATTTCCTATCTCCCATCCACTCATCATCAAGATTTTTCTTAAAGAGTGCTAATGAGGAACTTTGCTTGACATAAATGGGTAGCTTGTTCCAGAGTATAGGAAGTCTCTGGGACAGGAGTCTATCCCTCCAGCATGTCCTGTTTATTGTGGTGACAAGGTTTAGGTCCCTAGAGTGTGTAACTTGGGGGGACTGGGATTTCTTTAGTTGTAGCATGTCCAACAGCTCTGGATTTAACACAGCTTTATATGTTAGGCAGAGATCTCCTCGGAGTAGGCGACATGCTACAGAGTAAAGCTGGAGTTTTTTGAGATGGGCAGTGTAGAGCATCTGTTTGAGGCCAGTAATCCTCTTTGTGAGGTACTTCTGTGGCCTTTCCAGCTGCTGCAGATGTCTTGTGAGGTACATTCCAAAAGGGGCATTGTACTCTATAATGGGTCTAATGAGTGCCAAGTAGAGGAGAACAATTACCTCTTTTTTCCTGGATGAGAACCCTTTAGTGATGAGGTGAGCTACATAGAAGGATGTTCTGACTACTGTGGTGATGTGATTGCCAAAGGAGAGACTACTGTCCACCTGGGTCCCAAGGTTTCTTATCACACATTCAGCATTAAGTAAACTGCAGTTTATGTGGTAGTTCATGGGTACAGAGTTTTTACCAAAGGGGATGACAATGCAAGTTTTGGCACTGAGCTTGAGGCCATGCCTCTGACACCAGGCATCTGTTTCAGTGAGGCCCTTTTGTAGGATGCCCACATCATTTGGGGACTCAACTATGGCTCCTAGTTTGCAGTCATCTGCAAAATTTATTAGCCAGAGGCCTTCTGCATTAGCCTGTACTTCAGAGAAGTAGATACCAAACACGAGAGGTCCCAGTTCTGAACCATGTGGTATCATAGCCAGCCTTAGGCATAGGCCAACTAGGCGGCTGCCTAGGGTGCTGCTGTAGCAGGGGCACTTTTCCAGTATTTATTTGGTGTAGGTAGACCAGGATGGGGGCACCATGGAGCCCTTTTGCCTCATCTCACTGGTTTAAAGTCAGGTTTGGAGTCTGGAACTTTTACAGTGTGGGTTCTGTCAGTGAGCCAGTTGGCAACCCATCTTGTGACATAGGGATTTATACCTAGTTTAGTGAGTTTAACTGTAATTCCAGAATGGGGGATGGTGTCGAAAAGCCTTGGCGAGGTCAAGATAGACTGTGTGAACCACCTTACCTTCATCTACGGCTTTGGTGACTGCCTCAAAGAAGTCAATCAGGTTCAGGAGGTATGATCTGCCTTTCACAAACCCAAACTGGGTGGGGTCCAGAGTTTGGAGGTTGCCAAAGTCTTTGTTTATGAGTTCCATGATGATACGTTCCATGACCTTGCAGACCAAGCTCATCAGGCTAATAGGGCGATAGTTCCCAGGATCAGTAGTGGCTCCCCCTTTTTGGAGTGGGATAACTGTTGCTATGCGCCATTCAGTGGGTATAAAGCCTGATGTGAGACTGTGATTGAACATGGTGCTTAGGTGGGGAGCCAGTTCATTCTGAAGTTTGTGTAAAATGCAGCCTGGGATGTTGTCCGGTCCCATGAATGCTGCGTTTTTGGTTTTAGAGAGTGCAGCTTTTACCTGCATAGATGTGATTACAGGGACTCTGCATTCTTCATGTATAGATATGGGCCCTTTAGCGGGTGAGAGGGGGGTAAAGTTAGCACTGAACCTATCTGCCAGCATATTGGCAACATCAGTTGGTTCTGTAATTTTCATGCCGTTGTGCTGTAACTCAGAGCAGATCTGGGTGTCGCCATTGAGATTCTTGACATAGCCATAGAATGCTTTGTGGTTGCCCTTAGAATCAGTGGTGATTGTGTTTTCATAGCTAGCTTTGGAGGATCTTATAAAGGATCTCAGCTTCTTACTGAGGCTGACGAGGGAGATCCCCCAGTCATGGGATTTTACTCTCTTTTGCAACAGTTTCTTCCTTCTGTTGTAGAGTTTGTTTATGGCAGGGGGACCACCAGATTGGCTTTATTTTTTGGAGGATAGCGTCTTGGTTCTGTTTGGGATAGCACAATCCATGCACTCGTATAAGTGCTTATAGAGTGCATTTGTGTAGAATTCAGCAGTCGTAACTGTATTGTTCATCTGCATGGGTGTCATGAAGTTCACCACTTCTGTCTTAAGAAGCATGAAGTTGGCTTTGTTTACCATGGTTTCCTTAATGGTGGGTGGGGTGGGATGCGGATATCTAGGGTGATTAGCTTATGGTCAGATCTGACCAATGAGGAGTTGGCTTTAGGTGTGGAACACCGGTCACTCATGTTGGTAATGACTAGGTCTACGATATTGCTGCCCCTGGTGGCGGTGTGGATAAGTTGATCCAGGGCATTGGAATTTATGACTTCCAGAAAGCGTTGAGCAAAGGAGTTGGTACATGAGTAGTTTTCCCAGTTAATGGTGGGGTAGTTGAAATCACCCATTATTAGTGTGTTTGGTTGAACCCTAATATTTTCCAGTATATTAAGAAAAGAGGAGTGGGGATCCTGGGTCATGGTGGGGGATCTGTAGCAAGCTTCAATTTGGATTGCAGTTTTGCCTAGAGTTAGTTGCACTTGGATAACCTCGGATGCATTATGCTGCGCAACTAGCCTGGAGGTGTGGATATCCTTAATGAATATGGACACACCACCACCTTTGGTGTTCCGGTCCAGGTTAGGTGGCCGAAAAGTGTGGTATGAGTTATAGCCTGGTAATGCAGGGGTGCTCTCTGGAGCCTTGAACCAGGTCTCAGTCACTGCACAGATATCGATTTTCTCCATTTTAAGGAGTGCCTTGAGGGAGTGCATTTTGAGATTTACACTTCTAGCATGGAGTACCATTACCCTCAGTTTTTCCTTGCCTGTTCCTGTTATGGTGGTGAATTTGTCATTTGAAGCTTCCCTAAAAAAGGCAGTATAGGGGTGGGAAGACCCTTAGCCAGTATCCGGAATCCCAGGGGTGACAGTTGCAGGCCATCTCTGGCAAAGAATCGTGGTCTGTCGACCATGTCGTCTCAGGCAGAGAGATACTGGATCCCCTTAGAATGACACCAGAAGCTTAGCCAATTGTTGAAGTCAATCATTTTGTCCTTGTACTGCAGTATCATTCTGGGCAATGGTAGGATGCTACTCAGGGCTAAGGTCATACCTGCCTGGGCTACAAGATTGGAGAGCTCTTCCATGTCTCTTTTCATGTAGTCCAGGGAGGTACATCTCAGGTCGTTCACACCAGTATGGACAATGACAGAATCATATTTGTACTTGTTGTGGAGTGACCTGAGTGCATCTCGGAGAGTGACATCTATGGAAATATAACACAATTTAAGCAGAGTAAGAAGAAATTCACATTTTTTTTTTGTTTTTTTCAGCCCTGCCCATGCCAGTTGACCAGGCTGGCTGATCTGCATATCCCTGTCCATTCATTCCTTAACTAGACTCTGGGACTGAAATCAAAGCTGTGTACTGTCCAGCTAATAAGTTAACTATATCTGTGGTATGTTACTATGCTCATATGAATGAAAAAATTCATATGCAAGTGCATTTGGTATCACTACTCTTTTATTACATCAATAACTATCTACTTGTAGCCTAAAAAGAAATAAGACCAGTGCCTACAAAATGTGAAAAATATAATATTCTTCAATGCTATCACACAAGACCTGTCTACTCTTCAAATTAGGACGTAAAGCTGTGTGAGATGGGGGTGAATGTGATCCTTACCTTCAAGTACATGGGGTTATGAGCATTACTTTAGTAACTTAAGGGTTCATCATGCTTAGAAGCTGAAATATATTTCATCACAATGGTACTCGTCTAATTTGTTATGTTCTGAAATGGTGCAACTGCAGGGATACCTCCTGACCCTCTTTATGAAGGGTAGTTCCTATTCAGACAGTTGTGTCCTGTAAAACGACATGGAAATGGCAAATATTCTAAGATTTTAGGACATAAAATATTGCTTAAGTTTGCATTAATAGTTACATAAAATTAATATTTTATATTCCAAATACGCAAATAGTATATAATACAGCATAAACAGCCTACAAGAATATATTTTATTTTACCATAAAAGTGAAGTTTAGTCATTTTAAGTGGTTGTGGGTAAGGTTTGTCCTGCAAAATATATTCCAGTTAAAGAAAGTCCCACTTCAAGTACGTGAAAAGGTGGCAACCCTATGTGGCTGGGCAGCAGTTCTGACATAATTCTGTGTTTTTTCAGATAATTGTTTCTCCTAAAATGTAATATTTGTCCACGCATTATGACATTCTGTTTCCATTCCCTTTTCATGAAGCTGTTTTGATGTGTTTAGTCAGAATTGGAAGTCTGAATTGCTAGTTGTTTTGAAGGATGAGATAAAGAATGACAGCTCTTGTTTAATTAAGATCTCAAGCTTATCCATTATGGTGCAAAATGAACAGTGTAGGTGAACCAAATTGTCTTCCTCTACTATCAGAATGTATGATTCATCTGCCAGGTAGTATGTGGTAAGTGGTGTATGGTATGGGTTGTTTCATTAGTGAATGTGCAAAGTACTAGCAGCACATAAAGCCTGCATGCCCACAGATACAGCCACTTTTTCTATCTACTGCCTGATGAAGTTGAAAGTGAACAACTATTAGAAAATGTTATAGCATAAATGCCAAAAATGCAAAAACATTGTATACAGTACAGCAGCAAACATGCTGGCACAAGAAAGTCATATAGGACAGCAAGAGTTACAGGTGCAGATGTCCACAGGTGATGCCACTCATCCACTAATTTGGAAGATATTCAGGTCCTTACACTTTACCAGTCAACAACTGTGGCATGAGGGCTCAACAAAATCTTTCTCTAGTACAACTGATGGACAACACAACAAATGTGGAAGTACCCAGAGAGATTCAAACATGCCTTTCAAGAAGGGAACAAGCCCCCACCCTTGAACTTATGCACACTTATTCCATGGTCAAACAATAGTGGGCAAAAATAAACTCTGAGGAATGCAGTCTAGCTAGAGGTATCACAGAAACAGAGATCCCATTTTGCCTTCATCTAAGTTATGTAAAGTAAGTAAATCTGAAAAGTTATGGTTAGACAGTTAGAATCCAGTCTTCAGGTCATCCAAGTCCAGTCCAGTCATTGAGGTACATATTGCATATTCCAACACCTACAGATAGAAAACACTGTAATGTTACAGACAATTCAACATGAGAAAATATTCACACAATGTACATGTGATGAGTTGTTAGATGCACTTATTATGCCTAGAACTTTTAAAGGCTAAAGCCTTTGCTGCAATCCTAGTCCCATTTTTAGGCAGAGATTAGATGATGGACATTCCAGTTGAAGTCTAATATATTTGTCAAAAACTGTATTGCATTGAATTGGATGATCTTGAGCAACTCCTACATGTTTGTATACTTACTGAAATTTAGTTAAAATGTAAAGATAGCACTTCCTCTATATGTGGGCTTTACACTTTTCATACTTTTAGGCCTATGATAATTGTGGTGGGGTCTCCATATCTGTTCATGAGTATATTATTCCCAGACAGATTCCTAGGCTAACAACCTGAACTGATGTACAGACCACTCAGGCTAGGACTACTTATCAAGTAATAGTTAGGACTACTTATCAAATGATAGCTTGCTACAGAGTACTATTTTTGTCTTCAGATAACCGTGTAAGATTCCTCAGTATTCTAAATGATCTCCCTCTATCTGAGCTGGATCATGGTCAAATGGGGCCCTACACAGTATAATGGAATGGGATCCCACCCCCAAAGCCATTTCAGGGTCTTATTTCTTGGTTATTTCTCCCCAGTTACCATTAACACTTCTCAAACCTCTTAGTGTGCATAAGTGTTTCTGCTTTATTTCTACAATTACTCATATTTGGATTTAATTAAAAACTTTTATTTCAAATTTTCTCTTATTTGCAGTGGTGATGGACAG
Source organism: Protopterus annectens (assembly GCF_019279795.1). NCBI lineage: Eukaryota > Metazoa > Chordata > Ceratodontiformes > Protopteridae > Protopterus > Protopterus annectens. The sequence goes on along the minus strand of NC_056746.1, from coordinate 1,542,685,246 downwards.
GTTGACAGATGAGATCAGACAGGAGGCCCCGTGGACTATGATGTTTGCAGATGACATTGTGATATGTAGTGAGAGTTGGGACCAGGTTAACGAGACCCTAGAGAGGTGGATATATGCTTTAGAGAGGAGAGAAATGAAGGTCAGCAGGGCTAAAACAGAATATATGTGTGTAAATGAGAGGGCGGGTAGACAAATCGTGAGGATGCAAGGAGTAGAGTTGGTAAAGGTGAATGAGTTTAAGTACTTGGGATCAACAGTTCAGAGTAATGGTGAGTGTGGAAGAGAGGTGAAGAAGAGAGTACAGGCAGGGTTGAATGGGTGGAGAATAGTGTCAGGAGTGATTTGTGAAAGACGAGTACCAGTAAGAGTGAAAGGGAAGGTCTACAAGAGGGTAGTGAGACCAGCTATGTTATATGGGTTGGAGACGGTGGCATTGATGAAAAGGCAGGAGTCAGAGCTGGATATGGCAGAGTTAAAGATGTTGAGATTTGCACTGGGTGTGGCAAGGATGGACAGGATTAGGAATCAGTATATTTAAGGGTCAGCTCAGGTTGGACAGTTTGGAGACAAAGTCAGAGAGGCGGGATTGCATTGGTTTGGACATGTGCTGAGGAGGAATGCTGGGTATATTGGGAAAAGGATGCTAAGGATGGAGCTGCCAGGTAAGAGGAAAAGAGGAAGGCCTAAGATAAGTTTTATGGATGTGGTGAGAGAGGACATGCAGGTGGTCGCTGTGACCGTGCAAGATGCAGAGGACAGGAAAAAATGGAAACAGATGATCTGCTGTGGCGGCCCCTAACGGGAACAGCCGAAAGAAGATGATGATGATTTCAAATTTTATAACACAAACACTGATAGACAATAGCTAAACGAAACAAATAGTCTAACAATGAAAACAGACTTAACTTCTCTGCCTTTGAAGCAAACATTCATTGAAACAGAACTGAAACCCACTTTCAATGAAAATGTATCTGAGCAGTGGAGGATAACATTTACCTTTGGGCAGTTTTCAAACCATAGGCCCCTTGCGCACATTTTAGGAACATCCATATGTGCATCTATTTTTTGATGCACCTTCCGGATTGAATTAAATTATATTCCTTGTATAATATAGCATCACTTGTTAGAGTGCATTTTAAAATTGTCATTTTGAACATTTTTCCATTAAGCAATGAAACAAAATGTATAAACCAGTAATGACAAAACTGACCATTTCAGAACATTTCAATTATTAAAGGCCAGTCAAACTTCTGTCATTACAATCCACCAATAGCAGTCAATATGCACAATGTCTGCAGAAATAAGTAAATGGAATAATTTTACATTGAAGAGATCTGTAACTAATGAAGAGGTTGCTGCTAGCAAGTAACTTTATATTTCAGTGTTCTGTCTACAAATTCATTGCCTGCTGTCCTTGAAGAATGAATTGCCTATGTTACATTAAAAAAATGGTAAGCTGGTAATATTGAAATAGGGAATGGATGTTAAACTGACAACAGGTTCATAGTTACTAGGCATCTCATCTAAAGAAGGGCATATCAGGACTGCAGCAGCCGCCATACTTAGCAGCAGTAAACTTATCTTCCCTTTAAGCTCACAGTTCCTCAAAAATGCAATGAGGCTCACAATTCCTTGAAAATGCACTGTCTGAAATTCATACTTTTTTAGTAGTTTGGCAGTCGGTGCAGAGGATTCAGACTCTTGCCTCCTGTAACTAAGTACAGGGTTTGAGTCTAAGAAAATCCACTTACTTGCCACCCCTAACTAGGGTGTTTTAGACACACACACACACACACACACACACACACACACACACACACACACACACACACACACACACACACACACACACACACACACACTATTCCATGATTAACTTTGCAGAAGGAGGTCCAGACAGCAGGCATGTTTTGTCTTAAATTCTGCATGAAACAGAAACTAAGAACAGAAATATTGTCTAGTATTAAAACTGCAAGCACAGAATGCAGAAAGGAGGAAGCAAGCAATAGTTGTGTGCATTGATGCATGCAGGGACACACAGATGCAAAGAGTGCTCATAAAAACGAATGTTCTTAAAGAAAGTAAGTTTTTTTTTTTTTTTTTTTAATTAAAATAAGTAAATGCTGTGGCAACCACCTGGCCAGTGGGTCCCCTCACAGCCAGCGAAGGACCCTCCCAGCCTGAGGGCCCTAGGTGACTATTTATTACTAAAACCTTTTTCGAGTGATTTTAAGTACCCTTCAATAAACTGGAATACTTATGCTGCCATCATAAGATATGCCCAAACGCTCTAGACATAATAAAATAAAATTCCGCAGAGCAGTTGGTAGAGTGCATAGCATTGTTGATTATAAACTTGTGATCTTCTCCCTCAGCCTACTATGTGATGAAATATCAAAATTCAGTTTTGACTTACCTCTCCAGACCTAATACAAAACAAAAGGATTCACTAAGGAATACGACACCACTTTAGAAACATCTATAGATATAGCAGTCACTATAAGATCCAAATATCATGGGAAATCCAAATCACCCTCTGTTGGAAATAAACAATACAACAAAAGAAAGAAACTTCTTAAATTATTTAGCAAATCCAAAACCAATTGTTTCAACAAAAATATCAAAAGCATTACAAAAATAAAACTGAGAAACACTATTAGGGCCACTAAAAGAACCCATAAGCTTCAGCTGGCTGCATTAGAAAATTAAATAAATATATGTAGATATATATATATATATATATATATATATATATATATATATATATATATATATATATATACACACCTTGCATTGTTCAGAACTTATTCATAATAGGACCTCCTCTTTTGATCCAAATTATATTGTCAGTATCTTTGCAAATAAATTTTGTGCCAGCATCATTCCTGAGACTTCTGTTCAGTTGCTGAAATCTCAGTATTTCTTACTTCTCCAATTATCCCTAATTGGACTGATCAAAACAAAAATACTTACTCCATGGGACCTGACAATATACTTAGTTGTTTAATTAGTAGAGTTAAACATGCCCTTATAAACATACTCCTCTGTTTAACTCAAGTTTAACTAAAGTTTAGCTGCTGGTTTTGCCCCTGATAAGTGGCACACAGAGGTGATGATAACCCTCCATAAGAGTCGCCGGTTAATTACAGACCTAGTGACCTTTCAACTTTCATCTGCAAGCAATGCCTTTGACCATATTATAGCTGGCAATATAAGCTGTGATATGAAGAATCTAGTTTGCTTTTGTGAAATATAGATACTGTCTGTATAATCAGGTAAATTTCTTCAAAAGGTTATGGAAGTTTTAGGTAGTTGTCATGCAATACATGTGGCATATCTTGAACTAACACTATGGCCTTTGACACCATTTCCCATGTTAGCATCATGCAAAAGGTAAATGCTTTAAAAATGTACCTGTAAATGGTAAAATAGGTTGCAAACTGGATGAAAGAATCCACATATTGTGAGGTGCAGGTGCCTCATCTAAATGTATGAATGTGACCAGCAGTGTCCCTCAGGGTTCAATGCTGCGACCATTACATTTTAGTATTTACTTCTCAGATTTCGAAGTAGAGAGTTGGGACCTTTGACTAGCAACCTTTGCAGATGATTGCAAACTGAGAGTTGTTGTTAACTCACCCTATGACATCCAAATCTCCAGAATGAACTTTCCTAGTATAGTAGAAAGTTGATTATCCGAACTAATTGGGACCTAGGGTAGTTCCGATAATTAGATTGTTTGGATAATCAAACGTATATTTGAAATGGATAAAAAACTTCTAAAATCCTGGGGGAGGGGGTTCTGCACACAGGAATACACTTTTCAACCATTCAGTGATTCCAATGTACAACAAGGAATAGTTTTCACACAAAAGCTGACTACAAGCTCAAAAAATATGCTCAAGCATATACATATAATATTTACATATTCAGACTTTATGATTTTTCCTACCTGAAAACTTTGGATGGCTGGTTCTAATAATTGACATTTCTGATAATCATCGTTTGGATAATCGACTCTCGACTGTAAACCCATAGTATACTAAAATGGGCTCAAACTAAATGCGAAAAGTGCAGCGTCAGCATCTTTGATAGACGCCACCCCCCCCCCCCCCATCATACTGTCTAGACAAGATACTTCTAAAAACAAAAATGTACTTAGGGACCTAGATACTTGAGCTAATAGCTCCCTCTGTTTGGACTAGCATATTACAACTACTGTCAGGAAATCCATTTATTTAGACCAGCTAATTGCCACATGAATATCATTAAGGTTTAAATAGGTAATCAATGCCTTTTACTTATTATTGATGTGGTCATTTATGGTGTACAATGTAGCTCACCGAATGTATCTAATACTTAGAAAGACCCTAAAGATTTCTAACCAAAAAGATCGCAGGCCTAAAGTCCCTGAGTTATCAAAAGAGGCTGGAAGCTCTATCTATTTATTCAGTCTCTTATAGACTTTTGAGGGGAAATTTCTGTCTCACTTATCCATTCTGGACCTGGACTTCCTTTTTCTCTGCAAGTCAAATATCACCACCAGTACTTAAACCAGGGACATAAATCTTTATCAGCAGTTAAAATAAAACACAATGGATGGACAGGTTTATAACCCAACCCTTTCCAAGCTTCTGGAATAAACTTCCCTGCATGTTATGCAGTGTGACTCACTATCTTCCTTTAAACATACACTTGACAACTGGATGGGTAACCACAAATTTATTCTGGATTTGACTGGAATGCCCTTCCAGGAGAAAAGAAGTGCAGCCTGAGGAAGGTACTGGTAAGGCAAGAATGGTCATGAGATTCAGTATACTTGGAATATCGTGGAATCTATAATCTTCCTCTAAAAGGAGCACTGTGTTACATTGCCATATGACATATGGAATATTCCTAATACTTACTAATGGTTTGTACAACTTTTTCATATGCCCAAGATTGCTTTATGTGGCTGAAAGGAGATATATATGTACACACACAAAAACACAAATGCACACACACACTCACACACATGCAGAAATTCACACACATAACTCTGCAGGCATAGAAGGAATGAGTGTGATGGGACACCAAGCGACTCATTGCAGTGACAGATACTAGGATGACATATCACCGATGACAATGTAAGAAAAACATAGTTAAATGCCTGCGCAGATGTTGATATTGAAAATTAGCACTGATTTTCATGTTGTAACATCGAAAATTGAAAATATAATGTACAGATGCATAAGTACCCAGACATAGATCATCACCACCAACATAATAACCACGGTTCTTGAATATACCTTAAGAAATCTGACACAGCAACAGCCGACAACAAAATGTGAGGTGACATAAGATCAAGTAAAGCATTTCCTCTTATTTTCTAATGGCACCATGACCACAGAGTGTAAAGGAAAACCTAGAACTATCTGTGGAAGTTAATAACATTAGTGACAATGGCTGGGAAACAAGGGCATATTGTAAATGACACAGTCTATCACCACGTCTCATATTATGAGCTGTACTGCCATCTATGTCCCAAAATGGATACAGCCTCTGCTTAGGTGTTACACTAGGGCCACAAAGGCAGAAGGCAAAAATCAGTCATTACTCACAGTTTAAAGCACAATGCACATGTGGGTTGCAGACAGGCAATGCATAAAACCATGCAACAGTAGATAACTACACCAAAACTGTTAGAGTATCTCACTGTTGTAAGTCACATAACGTAATTCTAATGGCTGCGTACCTGCCATGCTCATCAGATTTGTGTCTACAGTGATATTTTGCATACAGGATTGTGGCATGCTAACAACTACAGCTAAACAGATCTGTACTTTGGGGAGGTTCCAGACATACTGGATGCTGAGTATGTTTGTGGGTCTTCCTCTATGGATGCTAGTGTAGTCTGTCAATCACAAGGTATATTACAGCAGGATACCAGGTGGCGACATATATATCTGTTCGGCCTTAACATGCATTTCAGACTCCCAACAGCCTGCTTCATATCCTGGAAAAGCTATTCTAATATTTCATGATATGCATAATGCACACTCCATGCTCTACTTGTCAGGGCACATATATACTCTCCTAACTTTGCACTCACTAGCCAATGCTGTCTATTTCAAAGGACAGCCATGATTGCACAGTGACAGATTCATGGACCAGTTATACCTGCTCACCACATCACTGTCCTCCTCAGATTTTATGCAGTTGTTGTCACTAAGCACTACCAGCCTGTGCTTTTATCCTGATGACAATCTCTGCTGTCCATGTATCAGGGCTATTTGTGCAGCCAAGACTATGATACCTGTATGAAAACACCACTAAGTGTAATGCAGACCATCATTATGCTAACACTTTATGTAAGTACACTGTTCAGTTTTTACATCATTGTTATGGCTGTAGGATAACACAATGTGCAGCACTTATCATTGTTTATGTCCTTTTACTTGGTTTTCTTGCCCATTTCCCATTTGGAGTACCATCTGTGTTGACTCTGCATGTTAATAATAATAATAATAATAATAATAATAATAATAATAGTAATAATTTTATTCAGCAGGCAGGACCTCTTTCCATGTGCTTTCTATACCTTAGTATTACATTGTAACTACAGGGTCTTAGTACCACGAAACAGCAAGAATACTTTATTTTGTGCTGTGAAAAAGCAAACACCTGCCCTGAGACTTGAAACTGGAGTTGAAATACAATAGTAAAGGGGCATTTTGAATTACTGAGTAACACACTGACACATGAGAGATGTTAGGGGGCTTGCCTCATACAGAAAATGTATTTCCATTCTTTCTTAAATTTATTTCCTATTGGTCTGCCATGTGTTGAAGTGGTTCTGTTTCTGGAAATGTGATAGGGTAGCCTATATGACACTCAAATTTTATATGTTTCTTTGCAAGCATTAGTGAATAACAAGGTAGGCATTACGGGGGAAATATCAGACCACCTAGGGGTGTTGTGATGCCTGATGCAGCTAGTGAAGGGCTTCTTCACCCCAGGAAGGTTCACTATTTTCTGTATAATGCCCACCATGGAGGGCATTATTTTGCTTAGATAATGACTATCTGTTAAATTTGTTTTTGTTTTACTACTAAATATGTACATCTTTTCCTGTTTTGATGTAAAATACTTTCATCCAAAACATATGTATATACATTATGTAAGTATTTAATGACTATACACACAGACAACACAATGTACCCAGCAGTTAACAGACACTTTCTTGATTGTCTACACTTCAAAGCAATGAGTTTTATATATACATATACTAACAGATGCAGAGAGACAGTTTCTCACACGTATGCAAAAAGTTATACACACACACACACACACACACACACACACACACACACACACACACACACACACACACACACACACACACACTGACAACCATACAGAGCCAGATCATGGTCAAATGGGGCCCTAGGCAGGGTAATGGATCAAGGCCCCCTCCACACTGCAGCCCCTCACAGCCATTCGGCTGTGCCATTAATTACTTGGCTATTTCTTCACAGTTATCACAATCATTGTTCAAACCTCTCCATGTCCAAACTATTTTTTTCTTTACTTTGCCAATGATTTTAGAGATTTGGATTTAATTTAAAACCTATATTTCAAATATTACACCACCAACACTGATAGACATTTGTTAAACAAAACAATACATCCTCACAATGACAAAATGTCCAAACATGTTAATATGATAAGGGACTGGAAGAAAAAGAAACTGAATAGAGAGAGCGATTAATAAAAAGTATATCATGGACCAGGTTTATCATCAGTTGATGATATCAGCAAATCCAGATGTTGTGGTAAAACAGGTATAGGGTGATGTTAACAACCTTGAAACTGAAGACATGCTTTGGCTTGTAAGCAGCCCCCCCCCCACACACACACACACACACACACACACACACACACTCATCTTCCACTTTCTCTCTTATTCCCTTCTATTAGCAAATAGTACCCATAACTGATCAATACTATGTGTTTGTTAATTTAAACTGAGACCTCAGTAGCCTACTGATACAAGGTTATCCTGTTTTTCCACCTGGCAAATGGTTAAGAAATGACTTACAGTTTCAGAGCAGTCATTGGTCAAGTGTGATTGTTTCTTAAACACAAACTTTTCTTTGCTTTGGCTCATTAGCAGCAGTACAAAGAACTGCCTGCTCACACCCTTGTTCTCCCCTCCCCCTTCCCTGTTTATTACCTTAAGACAATCCCAAAGTTAATAAATATTACCTGTGGCAGGCACCATTTTTACAACTACAACCACCCTTGTCACTATCATATGTTCATTTATCAGTTAACTCTGTTACCTGATTGTTTCCAGCCCCCTCATAAGAGCAACTAACAGGGTATCTACCTGCTTCACTCCCCACCCTGCCCCCTATTCCCTTACGCCCCCAATGGTCCCACCTTTATTATACTCACAAACCCCTCCCATCTTTCCAGTAGCCAACCACAGCACTAACCCAACACTACCTCCTCCATCTTCCCACTACTATCACACCTCCTCAACTAACATGTACAAGCATACCTTACCTATGCTCACTGCATGCACTCTCCTTGCATATCTTACATCCTACCAAAGCTCCATCATTCCCCCACTCAACCACTACCACTGTATTACTACTCACACCACCACTCATGTCTCACCCTCACTCAGCTCCCCTCCCACCAACTCAAGAAACATCCCTATGCACCCCCGCATATTCTACCAACTATATTACTCAAGCATAAAGCATCCCTACAACTTTACACAGTAACCCTCCCACCATACCTATTACTCAAAGAGCACAATCATAAAGTTTCCCTTATAAACAAACACATTCAAAAACTGAGAAAACTAATAACCTCATGCATATCTAAACTAGCTCTAAGTGGAGATATCCACCCCAACCCTGGCCCTACCATCTCCAACCCCAATCCTCATAATCTGACTAGAAACCACAACTTCTCCCATATTACAGCCAATAGAAAGCCAAGTGACTTCCTTCTACTAAGCCTAAATATTAGAAGTATATCCAACAAAGTCCATGAACTCCATGCCACCATAGACTTGTACTCCCCAGATATAGTCATCCTGACAGAAACCTGGCTAAAACCTCACATTACTAGTGAGCAAATACTCCCCACAGGTTATGGCATACTAAGAGTAGACCGGCAAAACAAGAAAGGAGGCGGTGTAGTTATAATATTTAAACAGCATCTAAACATCCAGATCTTAAAATCATCAGTCCACAAATAGGCAATGAAGAAATAATATATACCAACCTCAAAATAAACCAAAACAAAACCATCAACATAATTGGATGCTACTTCCCACCTGGCCAAAACTTCCCTCCACTAGAAAACCTCCTCAGCTGGTCTACCCACCATCTCCCCCAAGAAACTATCATTTTAGGTGATTTCAATATTGACTGGCAATCCTGTTCTGGCAACCATCCAACCCATCATGTAAACCTTCATGGCTTCACCCAACTAGTCCAGTCGCCAATCAGGATAAATAAAAACTCCAGCAAGCACACTACCCTGGACTGGATACTAGTCAGTAAGAGCCCCCAGTCATATATAACAGGCTGCTTATCAGATAGCCTCAGTGATCACTCCCCAACATTCCTACTCAAAAAATACCTATACCAAGCTAAACCTGTCATCTACCGTCAAATACGTAAAAAACTAAACTTTAACCCACTCACATTCATCTCATCCCTCAAAGAATGTAACTGGCATCCTCTAAAGTACCTCAGCCTTGATGACGCAGTTGAATTTTTAATACTACCTTCCTAAGCATCCTTAATTACCATGCCCCCATAAGGCTTTCCAGAATTAAATCACAACCCTCCCCATGGCTACAGAAAACCACTAAGTCAGAAATGGAAAACAGGGATAAAGCCTGGGAGCACTGGCGCAAAACCAAAACCCCCTCAGCTAGACAGAAATTCCTAGAACTACGCAACAGAGTCAAAAAGCTAATAAAACAGGACAAATTCCAATACTACCAGTCTGCCCTAGACTCCTCTCAACACAGCCCCAAAAAATTCTGGTCCTCCATAAACTCCATCCTCCACCCAGGTAAAGTCAGTACCCCTCCTCCTAACATCCCTCACTCCTCAGAAAATATTGCTCCCTCATTCAACACACACTTCACACAAACTATACTATCACTAGCTAAACAACACAACCCCCCTCCCCTCCAACCCACACCTTCAACTAGTAATCTCCCCACTGCCTTCTCTTTTTCTCCTGTACCTACCTCCAACATAAAAAAACTCTTAACTAAACTTAAGCCCACCAGATTAGCAGCAGACAACCTCCCAAGTGAATACCTACAAATCGCAGCTGATGCTCTGGCCTACCCAGTATCCATCTTGATTAACCGATCTCTGTCAGAAAGTTAGACTCCCACACTGTGGAAAGTATCACATATAATTCCCCTCCACAAAGGCAGACCCTCCACAGAACTAACCAATTACCGCCCCATAGCTATTCTCTCTCCACTCTCCAAAATAGTAGAGAGATGCATACACTCTCAGGTCTCAGACTACCTCCTTACTAACAATCTCCTTTCCAATACTCAGCATGGTTTCTGACCAAAACATAGCACCACAACTGCCTTACTCTCCTTTACTAACACTATCCTTCAGCATAAAAACAGTGGCTATCTCTCCTCTGCTACTTTCCTAGACCTGTCTAAAGCATTTGACATGGTCCCACACAAACAACTTATCTCTATCCTCAGTAACCTATCTTTCTCACAATCGGCCACCAACTGGTTTCAGAGTTACCTGTCTGACCGCCAGCAATCCGTTGTATGGCAGAATGACATATCTCCCCAACTACCTGTCTCCATAGGGGTTCCCGAAGGATCCATCCTTGGACCCCTACTCTTCTCTGTTTTCACCAATAATCTAGCCTCTGCCACCAAACATGGCACACTCATACAATACGCAAATGACTCAACCATCATCTGCTCAGCCCAGTCCCTACCCAAACTGCAAAAAGTCACACAGGAAGCCTTTTCCTTTGTTGAAATGTGGTTATCCGATGCCTAATTAATACTCAACCCAAACAAAACTAAACTACTCATCTTCCAACTCACCAAACATACTCAAAACAACTCTCACTTTAACATCACAGCAAAAGACAACACCACTATATACCCAACTGAACACACCAAATTGCTAGGAGTGGAAATAAACAATAAACTAAAATTTGACATTCACATATCCTTGACCATAAAAAAAGTCCACAATAAACTAGGAGTGCTATACAGAAATAAGCAACTTCTCACCAAAGCAGCAAAGATTTCAATAGCAAATTCCCACCTTATCTCCACCCTACTTTATGCCTGTCCAATATATACCAACCTAAGGCAATGCGATTTAAACAAGCTAGAAACCTGCTACAACAAAATCGCCAAAATCGCCACAGGGGCATCCTACTGTAGTCACCACTGTCTCTCACTTGCTGAACTGGGCTGGCTTGAACTCCCTCACCTCCTTCAATGGTATCAACTCTCACTTGCCCACAAACTAGTAAATCATCCACTAAATGTGCCATCCCTCCAGAATCTACTCCAACTCTATCGCACCACCAGACCACTAAGATCCAGCAACAAAAATCACTTGCAGATCACTAAAGCCAATACCTCTGCTGGTGAAGCACTATTCTCTTGCACCATAGCTAAATTATGGAACTCACTCCCACCCACAATTACCTCCATACCATCATGCACCTACTTCAAAACTTTACTAAAAGCACACCTAAAAACATGCTGGCTATGCCCTTGCAACTCCCACTCTAATATCACCCTTCCCATCCAACCACTACCTTTCTTTCCACTCCACTAACTATCTTGATTATAGCAAGCTCAGATGCTCATAAGCCAGTACTTATTATACAGCAGGAACTTCTTCTTGTAACATTTGTTAATGTCTGTTATGTACTTCACAGATAAAGATTCTAGTTGTCTAATGATGTACTATGTTCTTCATATGTAAATATGTTGTAAGTAATTGCTATGTAAATTGTTAATCGCTATGTAATCCAATGTAACTACTGTCTGTTTATTTTAACTGTGGAGCTTTTCTTCTCGGGCCTCTGCTGAAAATGGACCTATGTCCAGTCGGACACTACCGGTCAACAAATATAAATACATTTTTTGAAACTGCCCTGTGGAAGTCAGAGAAGATAGTCAACTGGACTACAAACAGAGGTCAATACAGCACCAATTACAACAGCTTTGTCCATGGGAAGAGGTACAGATTCAACAGAAAGAGGAGCAGATGCCAGAAACAGGAACAGATAATAACCAGAACCTCATTATTAGTAGCAGCACATATACACAACTTCAGTGACTCTGTAATTAATTATGCACATGAGGATGTTTTTTTGGAAAGGGTTTTCTTTCACTCTCCTAAGGAGGTGCAGCTATATGGTCACCATAATTGAATTAAAGTTGCTCTTGAGAAAAATAAATGTGGGTCTAACGGTAAGATTGGATATTAGTGAAACATCTCAAAGATACAAGTTATGCAAGAAGTCGTTGTGGAAACTACTTTACATCTGAATTTGGGAGGTTTCAAATGGATTTGTACAAAATATATCTGTCATTTGGCCTTTGAGGAATATGGTTCATATACCTGGAATATATCAAAAAGGAATTGACTACCAACAAGGTTATCCACATGATAAAACTAAGCAAAGGAGGATGCATTGTAATTATGAACAGTTTTGATTATGCCACTGAATGAGGTCTGTCAGTTATATAGGGCAATAAACTTGCAGTTATTAGATCTATTATAACAGCAATACATTTTGTTTCAATAATTCAAATTTCTAACACTAAAGGAACTATGATTTCTAATTAATTTGGGGATTCCTAAAATACATAAACATATCCTGGATTCCCCCTTTGTGACCTATTATTTCTGCAAAACAATCTATCATGCAGCCTTTATCAGTTTTTATGGATCGGAAGTTAAAAACATTAATGGAAAAACTTCTCACAGTAATAAATAATTCCAAGGAACTCTTGGGCAATCCGAGCAATGTCACTGTGGAATCCAGTGATATTGTTGTAGCAGACTTGTTTATTGTGATACCCCACAAATTTGAATTGGATCAGACCCGACACTTGCAGCAGCTGGAGAGGCCACAAAAGTTCCTCACCAAAAGGATAAAGGGTCTCAAAAATCTGTCTTATGCTGCCCGACTGAAAGAACTCCAGTTATATTCAGTTGCTTACCGCTTGCTCAGAGGTGACCTATGCCTGACATACAAGGCCATGTCAAATCCAGATTTGATGAACATGCTTCATCTCAAAAAATCTAGATCCCTCAGAGCCACAAGGGAGGGAGACTTAAACCTCGACACGGTTATTAATAGGACGTGCTGGAGGGATAGATTCATCACCCAAAGACTCCTTATGCTGTGGAACAAAATCCCGGTCTATGTGAGGCAGAGCACCTCGCTGGCCTTGTTCAAGAGGAATCTTGACCAATGGATGGGGGATCGCAGATACACCCCAGGGGTTACCTCAGTGTCACAGCTAGACAGAGGCACAGCAAAATAAAGGGCATAGTTTCTCCAAACTAAAGGGGTGGCGTAAGCCACAAAACTATGGGCTAGGCTTATAAATGCCCTCGGGCAGATAGCCTAGTATGAACCTATGAACCTATGAACCTATGAACACAATAGATCAATGCTATTTATCTACATAACTGTTTTTATAGAATATTTACTGTGTATATGAAGGAAAATATTTAAACAACTGTGAAGGGTTGTCGTATTGGCAGCTTCTGCCTCAACATTTGCTAATATAGTTCTGTATTACTGGGAGTACAATTTTTGTGTAGAACAATTATGAAAGCGTTATTTCAAGTTCCTTGATATGTTTTTTTTTTTTTTTTTTTTTTTTTATTTGAAATGGCCCACAGCAGTCATTAAAGCAACTTTTATCATATTTAAAGACTAATACTGCTTTTTTGGAATTATTTTTCAAATATGAACATCTTTCTGCCATATTTTTTAGATGTGGAATTGACCAAGGGTACTGATGGGATATCTTCTAGAATTTGTAGGAAACTAATATATTCCAACAAGTTTTTGTACATTTCAAGAGCACACACAATTATAGACAGAAATACAGCAGTATGAAAGGGCAATGTATACAGGTTTCTGGGTTAACATCCAATGAGACCATTTATAGAAAGGAGTGCAAGATTCTTATGGATATGTTTCTTGCCAGTGGCTGTCTTACTGCATTGTTGGATGACATCCATGGGATATGTCATGAGGGCAGGATTGTCAAGTCTGCCCCTATTTTGAGATTACCTGGGAATATTATTATAATACGTGCAAGGGATTCTATCTCCAAGGCAGTGGCACTACAAGATTTATGTGAATCCCATGATTTGCAGCACATCATTTACAGAAATCGCACTTCAATTCTGGAATTTTGGCCAGTGTTAGCTAAAAAGGAAATATATCTTAATTTCATCTTTAAGCTCAGAAACAATATTTTCTTTATACTGGAATATGAACCCTTGTGACACAGACTAATAGGACCATGGTTAAGTGTGGATCGTATCTATGTTGTTGTTATATTCACAAAGGACTTAATATTGTAGTTGAAGATTTTCTTAGGGTATTATAGTATCCTGATAAACTGAATTCTAATTATTACAATGTTGTTTATTTAGCAACATGCAACTCCTTCCCCAATTTTTATGGTGCAAAACCCAACCAAAATTATCTAAGAGGATATGGAAACGCTGCCACGGTATAAACATCAAGGATATGAGAAATGCCCTTTTAAAATATTCCATGGTTTGCAGAAATTGCAAAAAAGTTGTCTTTTTTGTTTTAGAAAAATAGACAAATGATTTGAGGAAGGGGATGATGAAATGGAACTTGTTTGTAGGGAAACACAGTGGTAAGTATTGCTGAATAGTGATACAGCACCAGGCTTAAATGACTACATTTCACTAGCAGCCATTCGGAGGAAAAATTACAATAACCTTACATGACATTGTCTAGTTTAGAACATATGAATAGGAAGTTTTTAGTATTTAAATTCACTTTTGGGGATGTGTTTAATCTGACAAAATTCATCACAAGTGTATGAACAAAAGTGAAAATCTAGTAAAGGAGCAATCTTCGTGGAGAAGCAGTGATTGTTGGTGTATTTTGTTGTGTCATTTACTAATTTAACAGATGCTCAGTAAATGTGAATGAATATAATAGGGCAGCCTTTACTTTTCTTTCATAGTGCATCACTGTACTTTAATACACTGCTGTAAAATTGTAGTCTTGTAGCTGGGCTCGTCTTGTACACTGATACTCTGTGGTAAAGCACATGTTCTCCAATAGGCTATTGTGTTGAAGATCTGTCCATTGATCAATGATCCATATAAAAATGAATGTTTCTTATCTGAAATGTAGTAAGAATTATACAGCAGTATCAACAAAATGTGAAATAGGCACCATTTAGACTAAAGCAAATTAGGTGATATAGTGCTCAAACAGAATAAAATGTTGCTATGCATTTGTGATAGCTGCTGGCTTAAAATTCCATCTTCTATTCTAAACACTGTTCTAAGCATATATAATCTTGGTATTTAGTACAAACTGATATTGAAATGAAATGTTTTTTGTTATTTATTTATTTATTTTTTTTGTAAATTCAGCAAACTAGAGTGTGCTCTGTTACTGTCTAACAAATACAGCCATCTGGATGACATGAGCAGGTAGGCAACATATGGCATTGATGTAATGTAGTCACAGCCACAAAATGCTGCACATGGACAGGTTATAACAATGAAAGTGGAATTTTGTATGGCAAATATTACATTGCACAATGTTTTTTGTAATCAGTGCAACTATCAAAAATACTTGTGTATACTTGAAAACAACTAGCGCTTAGAACATTTATTTAGTGCAATTCTCTCTTACAACATTTTCTTGGCATTAAATATGAGCTTAATAGATAAGTTTCCTTCTAGTCTCTTAACTGATGTTTTTGATATGAACACCGTTACATAACTTGAAGACTGCAAATAATTATTCATTATGCATGAAATGAGATTTCTATGGACTCACTTCTTCCAAAGCCTGTGCACCTGACATTATCTACTCATTTAGTAATCAGTGTGAGAGCACATTTTGTCTCAGTCCGACAACATCAGCTGTAGAAAGTGTTGAATTAATGGAATGCCATCTGTTGCAAATGCATTTTTAATTCAAATGGAATGCAGTCAGATGCTTTGGAACTTGGTCATTAAAGATGGAAGCAAGCCAGCTAGCCCAATCGTGCTTTCCTTCAACTGATGCTTAGGCAATAAGGCATAAAATGGTCTCTCACTCTTTGCCTAATGTCTTTCCCCAAAGTATTTGCATAGGGAAGTCAAATTATTAGTTGAAAATATCTATGTTAATCTCCTCAGCCTCAACTTAACTTACATACTAAGCAGCAAGATGTTGTAATGAGAGAAGACACTGCTGCATATGAAATCAAAGAGATGGCATAGTCTTTCTAAATATTAATATGACATTCCTTTACACACACACACGTGCACACACACGTGCACACACACACACACACACACACACACACACACACACACACACACACACACACACACACACACACACACCAGCTAATGTGGGTCTAATATGTTATTTATAACTTTATAAACACAAAACAAAAAATAAACTTGTAACCAAAAACAAAAACAAAAATAGACAGCAAGCTGTAGAATTCCAACCAGTTTATAGTTAGCGCTGTCGTTCAGGAAATACATGAACGTCTTCAGACAAAGAAACCCCAAGAGTCCTCAGTTAAAATAAAACTGTCAATTAAGATGAGATAATTATAAAACCATTGTTTTATTGTTTCTCCATAACCCCTGCATAGAATAGGTTTAAAATGGCCAGTAGTCCTTTTAGTAGCCACTTCATCAAACAATTGTTGAAAAAGCTGTTCTGGAATTAAAGCTTGAAGAACAGGAACTTGTTTGGCAAATTAAAACATATGCACATGTTCCACCAGGGCTTAATGAATACTGCTCGATAAAATGTATTTTGAAATTAAAAGCCCTACAAAGGTGAAATTCGGTTCTATAACAACTTTTCTAATACTTGAATGAATTTATAAATATTTATTTATACATATCTATCAGTATATATTTATACAAATTTTATATTTTCATATGTTTGAGTTGTTCAAGTTGTTATCTAGCATTTAAGAGTAATTAGATGAATTTATATACACAAGAAAATTAAGTAATAAGACTGATATGTTGTGATTTTAAAATTGTTGCTGATTTTTAAAAAAAGAAGCATTTATATTTATTTACATATACATTTTACCTTGTATAACACTGACTCTAAATTTCTCAAGTTATGTTAATTGGTTTTATAATTAATTATCTCATCGTAATTGACAGTTTTATTTTAACTGAGGACTCTTGGGGTTTCTTTGTCTGAGGAAGTTCACGTATTTTCTGAACGAAAGTGCTAACAATAAACTGGTTGGAATTCTACAGCTTGCTGCCTATCTTTGTTTTTGTTTTTTATTCATAACGTTACTAATTATGTTACATTTATTTATTCTGTATATTTTCTTATATCTGTTTTCTCACCTTTGAATTGCAGTCACATGCATTTATTTTTAAAATTCATTACTAGATATCCATACTCTATTGCCTGTAGTTTTATCTTAGATATTATAATTTCTAACATTAATCATCTATTTATTTCATTTTTGGTACTACCACTTGGCATGGGAGACATGAAGTCTGTGGTCTTGGTTGCACCAAAAATAACACAACAGCAATTGCAAGCAGTACTACAGCAAGTTACAACAGACCCAAATGTGAAACTAATTGCTGGGAACTCGGCAAGATTCAGTGCTGAACTTCCACATCATGACTGATTCAGGACCAACATTTCAGAGGAGGAGCTTCAACCGCCAGCCTCACAGATTCTGACTGAGAAGCATTAGCAGTGCATGCTAAATCATATGATAATGTGGAGCACATGTCCTCAGAGCTCTGTGTTTCCCTTAGCAATGTGACATAGCAGTCACATCAGGCTGCAGTCATAGTAGGATGTCTAGAAAAAAGACATCATCACAAATAACTGTAACCAAATCCCATAGATGTCTGATAAAGCTGTAGGTACAAGTGCAACTGCATCTACAAAATGCACACAATTTTCATACAAGTGTATGCACTTCAGCAACGATGCCCCAGTAGTAATATCAACATGTAGCACTGACTGACAATTGCATTTCATTGTTAAGTGCCGTGTGTGTGTGTGTGTGTGTGTGTGTGTGTGTGTGTGTGTGTGTGTGTGTGTGTGTGTGTGTGTGTGCTGCTGTATTACTCCCAGAGAGCACTTTGGCTGTTAACACAGTCTGACCACATTCATTTATCGCATCCTTTTATGTTAATTAATATTGAGCCATTAGCATTGCTTGCATTACTGTTGAGTGTAAGCATTTTACACACTTGTTTTATTGAGTTCCTTGACTCAGCCTTTGTGGTAACATGTTTGTTATGTAGAAGGGGATGTGGGTATTGGGAAGTTTGCTTAGATTTTCAACCTTGTGAATTGGCAGTGAAGTTTAATATCTTGTATTACATAGTTGGACACTGTATTATTTGGAATGGGAATAGTTTTCATTCTTTTGGTGGTTGCATTTTCTCTGTGGTTGTGCAACCTTGAATTAATATTTTTAAGTAAGAGAATGTAAGAGACCGGGTTTCCCAATGTGTGTGGAATACAGATCAAGTTGCCACAGCAAAAACATCTTTTTTTCAGTTTTATTAATTTGGTGCTACTATGTGGATATTTAGATATCCTGCTTTCATTGTTTTAGATTACAGGGTGCCACAGTTGCTCAGCTGTTGCTCTGTTGTCTCATTGCATTTGGTTCTCTAGTTAATTCTTTTGTCTGGTTTCCTCCCATGTTAGAAGGTATTCCATATGTGAGTATCTTCTAAAGTGCCTGGTGGGTGTGTGTGTGTGTGTGGGGGGGGGGGGGGCTGGATTAGATTTTCAGCCTGGAACCCAATGAGTGCCAGGACAGGTTCTGGCTCTGTTACAACCCTGAAATACATTAAATGGGTAATTAGAGAATGAATAGGTGAATTCATTAATGAACAAAGGTTTTTAGGATTCATTGCAATATCTTTGTCACTTTATCACCAATTCCAGCATAACCAGCTATACCTGAGTTGGATATTAATTGCTGACCATTCACTTCCAACCTTTTTTTCTTGTGCTTAGTTGCAAGATATCCATGGTGTGAAGAAAATAAGGTTTGCAATAATGCCAATGCAACAGTGGGCCACACTTTTCAGAATGTAACTATGCTGAATCTCAGGGAATATAAAGACACCTAAATTGCATTATTTAATCACATACTTCAAAGTGCTTTGACAGGATGCCTGGAATCTGGACAGTAACCCTACCGTTTCATCTTTTTTCACCTTTCATTTTTAAAAATCTCAGTGCATCCTGTACTGGCCATTTATTTTTCTGAATAGTCAGTACTTTTACCATTTTGTAAGACAGCTTTTCCAATTAATGATCTCATTTTTTGCCAGGCACTGTACTTTGCGAATCTAGATTAGATTTCCACTTAGAAACTGTTAACTCCATTTGATTGTAGACATCACAGGGGAGGGTGGTCAAGGCCAGTGAACAGACTCAAGTTTCTACAAAGCTTTCTAAAGCAGGAATGCTTGAGTGTTTCTGAGACTCCTCTTCTTCCCTGAAAATACTGGAAATGTAAATTAGCAAACCATGTTATAGTGACAGCTGGAAGAAGCTGAAAGTTCACTTAAACAAACATCTGTGCTTGCTGATGTTTTATCATGTACATCCCACACCCTCACCCCCCCTAACAAAAAGGCAGTGCACAAAGGATTAGTCCAGATAAAATCATGTTAGCTAGCAGCTCTAGGTGACACTCTCTATCTCTGATGCCCTCTCTGTCAGAGGAATAAAGATGCCTTTTTGAAGTTTCAGGTAGTTTACTCAGTCAAGTAGGTAGATGGATGAGTTTCACTGTCATTCATCTATTGTTTATCAGACAAAAAACAGTTTATTTATGACATTCAGATGGGAGTAGCAATCTAATAATATGGCAGTGAACTCATTCTGGGTAAAGGATGGTGGTGTCCATGATCTGAAATGAGAAAGTTTTATTACAATTCAGACAATGTGACTCGGTAAATGAAGACTTAAGTATTATTATAGGACAAAAATAATACATATAACTAACTGGTGGGGGCAGCCTTCTTTATCTGTTCTAGTAAATTCTGCCTGATTAGGCCGTTATTTATTCTTAGCTTAGGGCTAGAAACAGAATATTTAGGGCCGAACACTCTGTCAAGCTTACGGTGTTTATATATTTTTATGAGTAATGATGGAAAAAATGTACTAATGTCTCCAAATGTTTGCCATTTATAAAATTATTTTAATTCTTGTTTTCTGTGTATATGTCTGATACCCAAACAACAATTATTTTCACTTTTGTTGTAAATCAGATCTAATGATCTGGATTGTACCTGTGCATGCACCCCAGATGAAAACTGATCTAGACTGAGTATTAATCTTAAAAATAGTTAATCATGGAGGACCATCTAGTCAGTGAGTAATATGATCCAGCTGATCGACCAAGTAAGTCCTGCAAGACATTCTAGGCAACTGAGATGGTTCAGTTTGCCAATAAAACCACTGCTGGATTTAACCATATCAATTAAACTAGTACTGATATACAGTCTGCATCATGAAAATCCATTCTCAGCAGCTCCAGTCACATATGCATTATACAGCATTTTGTCTGATGAGTTGCCTAACCTGTAGGACATTCTAGAGAAAAAGGAAGTCTGATAAACATGCCTATTTCTTAAAATTGGAGTCTTGTCTAGGCTTTTTCTCTAAGACATTTTACGAATTAGAATTCTTGGAGTCATGGCTATTGCAGGATTAATTCCAGAAATAACTTTATTGAAAATGCATTTCCCTGTAGGTCTAAAATGTATATTTGTACTGCCTGTGTCCTCTGTTCTCCCCATGTGGGGAAGGAACGGTAGACTTGCTTCCTCCATGCAAAAGAAAATATTTTCTGAAAATCAAATTTTTTACTGCCTTTGACTTTATTTTATGATGTTCCTCAGTAGGATCATAGTAGGTTTAATCACTCCATTCTTTCACCTCTATGGTCAGTAACTGATCATGGTATAGATGTAGTATCAAAACCACCACATGATTTCTAATTTGCCATCTGCTGATTACATTTTATGCACACACAGTTGTTCTAATCATAGCAAAGAATATCAAATGCTTCTGTGTTCAAAATTTTAGTGCAAGAACTTGCTTTGTTTCAGATGCTGTAATTTCATTTTAGGTTTTAGGAGTGCAGGAGTCAAACAAGACAGAAAATTTAAGTTTCATGTTTGTTTTATTCCTTTTCACATTTTCTGAGTTTATGCAACCTTGGGTTAGTGCATATAGTGCTTCATTAACATTTGATAGTCCATTGTAATTGAATCAACATGCCATTGTGCCTACACATGGAGATAATATTCTAGATCTTATATTATCTCCTATAGATATTAATATTAAAGACTAAAGGTTTTTAACCCTTTGTGAAACTGGAATCACTGTATACTGAAGTTTAAACTGGGACTGTACTCAGAAGTTATTAAAAAGGAAAGGAATAATAGATGTGTAAAGTGGTTTACAGTGTAATAAACTAAATTAAAAATGAACCTGTAAAGAGGATTTTGGATACTACTGAGAAGACCTGGAAAAGATGTTTGAAATTATGGCAGTTAACCCAAACTATGCTCCTTTGTATTTTAGGAAGGCTTATATGAAAAGCTCTGGGCTCAAACGAGATATAAGTCTGTGGCTTGACTGCCAGTGTGGATTGACATGATTTCCAGTATAATATTGTCTTTTCTTATTAAAAAGAACAGACACCTCTTACTTCAGTGAATATTTGCCTGTAACAGATTGTGTTAGTTCTGGCTTATGTTCTAAAATTTCTCTGTAGAAGAACTGATGTTATTATCTGAAACATGCTACACCTGAAGTAACCATTTTTGACTACAGCTGTATGAGGCCCATAAATATGGACCTTCTTCTTGATGATGGAATAGTACTTGGCAACAACTACTACATCAGAACTTAACTTTCCCTGGGATGGGGGGGGGGTTGCTAGAATTTAAAGAATAACTCAACACATTTCTAACATTGTGTGGAAATAACACTGCATGGAATAAAGGAAAAAAATACAGTTCTGAAAAAAAACTTTCAGTGCTCCTGATAATCATACAGGGCACTAAATATCAGCCCTAGAATACTTACCAGTTAATACTGACATATCTCTAAGTGTATATGCAGATGTGTATCTTTATATGGGGGATATCTGACATTATCACATGCATGAGTCTAAATGGAAGGGGAAAACAGGTATGCCTTAATTATTTGATCCTTTGTTTTAGTATAACATGTTTATTACTGTAGCCATGATAAAATGGTGTTCACCTAAGAGGTTTTCCAAATCACATCCATATATTTTAACATGTACTGTTTCTTATGAGTACACATTGAGGTGACAACATGTTTTTATATATACCTGTTTATGATGTTTTAGCAGCAGATGGTCTTAATTTCACTTTGCCTTTATATGAATGTTGATTATGTAACCTTCCTTACATTTTCTGATAGCCTGCTGTATCCCCTTTATAGAGTCATGGGGATAATTTAAACTTTTCTTCTAGCTACTGGGTGTAAGGTATTGAAAACTTTTGTTAGCAGACTGCCGCTCTGTCTCAGAATGGAGTGGCCATTGCTGATAATGATGTATGTGTTAGATTTTGTGGGCAGTTACAGCTTACAGTAAAATTACTGCAGTGTTTATGCGTGTGTGATGAAATTACCATTAATTTACACTATAGAAGAAAATCTTTTCTCAACTTTTCCCTACACCATGCTGTTTGTCTCCACCTCTTTTCCATGCAGAATGCTACATACCTGACCTTGAGCTTTCACAGATTCTTAATTCACACTTAGCCTGGGGCTGTTCCAGTTTTTGTATTATTTGGTTTTCCATGGAAGGGTAACCTTAGGCTTTGTTTATTGCACAGATTGACACTTACTACACCTATTTGCTTCATGGTAAGTCTATAAATGTAACTAAGGAAGGAGGCCAAAGTGGTAAATACTAAAGAAAAAGAAGTTGCAGAGTTCCACAGCAGAATATGACACTTTAATGAATAAAAAACAAAGTGAGCTGCCCAGATCGCTTCTTCAGACTGTTATAAAATGACACAACTGCAATACATTATTTATAAGCATTAGCTATCAACACATTAAAAACAATTAATACATCCTATTAAGATAAGACCATGTCAATGTAATGCATGTATTAGCAATTGTCAAAAAACTTTCAGTGCTTCAATGCTTGTGCTTTAAGGAAGGGTTTGAGGGGCACTGCATCATTAATGCCTGGGGGCTTATCTGCATTTAGTTTGATTATCCAGTTCTGTTCTAATTCTTCTGTTTTATTTGTCAGATCTCCCCCTCTTGGTCCTTCATTAACTATGTCTAGCACTAAGAATTTAAAAACATGATGTATACCTTCTCTTTCAACATGTTTAGCTAGGACATTAGTTTCTTATCTTTTGACAATATCTATCATATGTTCTAGTACATGTTCTTTTAACATCCTATTGGTTTTACCTATATAGTAAGCTTTACATATTTGACAAAAGCTAAAATATACAACATTCTTATTTCTACAATCTGTATAAGAAGATGCATCTGTTTTAAATTTTTTTCACAGGATGAATAAAAGTGGTGCCAGAAAAGATGTATCTACAGGCTGTACATTTCCTACGTGGATATGTCCCTTTTCTTTGTGAAAGAACTTCATGTCTGGAACTAAGTGGTTTATAACATAACTGTCTTTTCAAAGATATTTTATTAATAAAGGAGAAATGTGGTACAGAGTCTATTGTACCATCTAATTATTTAGTTACTACTTTTTCTAGGGATGTAGTAGGTGACAAGATGGATAATCTGCACAAGAGCATTCTTCAATATGAAAAAAAACTCCAGGGCACTAAAATTAAAAAACTACAACCAGATATGAATGACTTTCAGACAGGGGTGGTGTTTTACTGGCTGAAACCACCCACTACCAATAGGAACCAACTATCAGATCAGCCACTTGAATTGATTGATGCCGTACAACGGCCAATCAACAGAGGGTTTATGAATTCTGGAAAAAAAGTATCCACGAATGAAACATCTACATCAATGGCTATGGTGGAATAGCCATCGAATAAACCACCTGTTGATAAGGAATTGCCAAATAATTCTAGGAATACCATTATTAATGACTCTAATAATGGTTCCAAACCCCCTTTCTCCATGCAGTTGAGGGGGATGAATGGGACTACCATCAAACCATTTATCCTCAACACAGCCCTTCCCATCATAAACAGATCGAGGAGCAGAGGGCGAAGCACCCCAGTATGGCAAATACAGGCAATGGTACTGGGGCAAATGAGAATGAACACATGCAGCAAGAATCAAAAGGGTTGGTAGTTAATCTTTCATTACAATTAACTGATTTGCAACTAGCTGTTTTGAATAGAGGCTTGCCATTCATACCGGCCCAAAGAAATGATATGGTAGAAATATTAAAGGAGTTGAAATTATTTGGTAGGACATTAACTCTTGAAACTTTATTTGCTGATACGGCATATACGAGGGCTGATTGTTTCAAAAAGCCTAGCTGTTTTGTACCTAAAATACATCCTATGATAGATACTTTTGTACCAGTGTGTGAAAAGCAGACTCATGAGATTTTTGAACATAAGAGACCACAAACTTTTTTTAATTTGAGTAAAGATGAAATGGGTGCATTGTCTGAGTTATGTAACTTAAAGTCTATTGAAATCCGACCAGCAGATAAAAGTGGGGACATCATTGTTATGGATAAGAACTTTTATGTTGAACAAATGTTGGGTTTGTTATTTGATAGTGAGACCTATGTACAAATAACTAAAACTCTTGTGAAAGGAGTGATAGAACTGAATTATTTTTATTTGATATGTTAATGACACACACGATTTCTGAAGATTTATTTAAATATTTTAAAACAGAACATCCGATTGTTCCTGTTATAGACTGGCTCCCAAAAATCCATAAAAATTCAACATGCCCTCCCATGAGACCTATAGTCTCTAATAAGGGTTGGGCTACTGAGCCACTGTCTATTTTTATTGAAAAGAATTTGCATCCTGTTTTAAATACATGTGACTCAGTTTTAAAGGACACTAAAACTTTTTTGCAAAAGCTTTATATGCAGACTACTAATTTACATCAACAATTTTTGTTAGTCACATTTGATATCTCTTCACTTTTTACAGTTATCCCTAACCAGTGGGGTATAGAGAACATAAGAGAATTTTTGACAACTAAGCAGTCCTTTTCTAATGATAAAATTGAATTGATATGTAGACTATTGGAGATTGTTTTTGAAAATAATGTTTTCAATTTTTGTGATTACTATTTGCAGAAGATTGGCATAGCTACGGGCACTGCTTGTGCCAATAGCTACACCAGTCTGGCATTAGTACAATGGGAAAATACTTTCCTTTTATAAGGGCATGAATATAGTAAGCATGTGTTATGGTACACACGTTTTGTCGATGATCTTTTTATTTTATGGGGGAAATCGGAAAAAGAATTGATTAAATTTATTAACTATTTGCATACAACAACAACGCTTTTAAGGTTTACTTATAAACATTCCTACAATAATATTGAATTCTTAGATGTCATGGTTAAAAAATCAGAAATAACTGGTATAGGGACATGCTTGTATAGAAAACCAACAAGAAAGAATTATTACATAAAACTAGCATGCATCCGGGACATGTGAGTAGGAATGTGCTTAAAGGATAGATGCTATGAAATATGAGATTACACAATTTAGATAATGACCTTATGGAAACAACTCAAGCGCTGAAAGATGATTTTCTTAGTAGAGGCTATTCTAAATCAGAAGTAGATGCTTGTGCCAATGAAGCACTAAATGAAAGAAGAACGAAGGGTCAACCCTATTTTTCTGAACAAGTAGTAGATCAGCATGAAGTTAAACTTTGCTTTCCTATTTCTTTCACTAGTGATATAAATGTGTTCTGTGATATTTTTAAAAAGAACTGGAATATCCTAACTGCAACTAAAGAATTAGATGGTGTAATAGACTCTGTACCACATTTCTCCTTTATTAATAAAAGATCTTTGAAAAGACAGTTATGTTATAAACCACTTAGTTCCAGACATGAAGTTCTTTCACAAAGAAAAGGGACATATCCATGGAGGAAATGTACATCCTGTAGATACATCTTTTCAGGCACCACTTTTATTCATCCTGTGAAAAAATTTAAAATAGATGCATCTTCTTATGCAGATTGTAGAACTAAGAACGTTGTATATTTTAGCTTTTGTCAAATATGTAAAGCTTACTATATAGGTAAAACCAATAGGATGTTAAAAGAACATGTACTAGAACATATGATAGATATTGTCAAAAGGAAATAAACTAATGTCCTAGCTAAACATGTTGAAAGAGAAGGTATACATCATGTTTTTAAATTCTTAGTGCTAGAAGTAGTTAATGAAGGACCAAGAGGGGGAGATCTGACAAATAAAACAGAAGAATTAGAACAGAACTGGATAATCAAACTAAATGCAGATAAGCCCCCAGGCATTAATGATGCAGTGCCCCTCAAACCCTTCCTTAAAGCACAAGCATTGAAGCACTGAAAGTTTTTTGACAATTGCTAATACATGCATTACATTGACATGGTCTTATCTTAATAGGATGTATTAATTGTTTTTAATGTGTTGATAGCTAATGCTTATAAATAATGTATTGCAGTTGTGTCATTTTATAACAGTCTGAAGAAGCGATCTGGGCAGATCGTGAAAGCGCTCACTTTGTGTTTTATTCATTAAAGTGTTATATTCTTCTGTGGAGCTCTGCAGCTTCTTTTTCTTTAGTATCTGTGCTTGTGTTCTTGCTGGAGCTTACTCACTGCTCGCTCTGTTTTTGTTTTCAAAGTGGTAAATAGCTGGATTACACAAGTAGGTTATTCATTTGAAATCAGTTTGGTCAAATTATAAACTTTGCATATCAGTAACAAAATTGACTTAGCTTTGGTTAAATGATGGTGTGTACTGTCCTCTGATATTATTATAATAAATATCAGGCATGCAGGGGCTCATCCCCTTGAATGGTGAGAGTAAAAGATGAGACGTATCCCCACCAACACCACACAAACATAACAATAGCTTGATATAAACATTTCATCTCCTTTATTGTTTGAGACATGTTTCATCAGCTGAATGACCTAGATTCCTGCATACTATCACACTGCAGATGGGGAAGTTCCTGTTATCTTACATTCATTTGCCTGTCTACATATAGATATTTCTAGGTTTATAGATTAGTACTATTTTAACTGCCCTTGTGGGCTATTTTAAGCTTAGCCAATTACCCCATCTGATAATCAAACCTTGCACCTTGTGTTTGGAAGGTAAACTCCCTAACCATTATGCCAACCTTGAAATGAAGGCATGCAGCCATAAATCTTGTTGAACATAGTGGCTGCAACGAAGGCTACCTGATACCTGATACCTGATATCACTCCTTTTATCAGTGACACAACATATAACTCCATGGGGTTGGGTCAAAAGTAGTAGGTCTGCCAGATTTCACCCAGAGGTAGTGAGGCACATTTTTACCTTTCCTTCATCTATTCCTCTGCTTGGCCTCTATCTTCCAAGACATTGACTGATAACTACGTGACCTGGAATTGAGACCCACACAGACACACACACACACACACACACACACACACACACACACACACACACACACACACACACACACACACACACACACTCTCTCTCTCTCTCTCTCTCTCTCTCTCTCAATCTCTCACTTGCCATTTGGAGTTACCAGATGATATATCTTAGATTACAGGCTGCTATTTAATAGTCTTTCAGAGTATAATGAGGAAAGGTTAAAAGAAAATAGAAACTGCAAATGCATTAAAAGTCATGTGAAATGTTCTTTGCCACCTCTAACTGGCATGGGCCATTTCCTTATGTCAGAGGACAGGTTAACAACAGGTATACTTAGCAGACTGAATAAGAGCGATATTGCCTTCCTCAGGTCATGTGCATGCCTGACCTGGTGCCATAGCAGCCTGGTAGTGCACACCTTTTTGGCACAGTAAGGCCCAGAGATTACAAATGCACATACCGTTAGATAACCGAGGTAACTTATTGGATGTAAAGTTAAGAGCAAGCTACTATACACCCCCTTTTTATGAATAAAGCAAGGAGAAATGGCATTTTGTAGCTATGCTACTGTTTTTTCCCTGATGATCATTGTTTTTGACATTACCAGTTAAAAAAGTCAACATTCTTAAAGGAAATAAGTACAAAAGCAAGAAAGGAATATGCCAAGCGTCAATACAATTTGGTTTTCTTTTAAATATTGGATGACTAGGAACCTAGTTCTCAGAAGCTGTTTGCATTTGCTCATGAAGCAAAGAAACATTCATATGAAGTATACCAATTGTTATAAAGACAGTGCAAGGCATTTATATTTATCTGTCCTTATTCTGTACTGCACACACCCCCACCCAGTCTGATGTGCCCTTTCCTTCTCACAGAATAACTTCTCTCCCTGAACTATTTAATGCACACCTCCGTGACAAAACCTTCATTCTTTAGTGGAATCCTGACCCATATATGAGTCTGCATGCCAGGCTGCTCACTGTCTTGGCTCAGGTTTAGCCCTAAGATGATACAGAGAATGCATAATGCTACACAAGAGCTGAATATTCAATTAGTAGAAACTTCAAGCTGCTTATGTTGCTAGCAAGATAGTAATCCCTTTCAGGCTTTCTTTGGAAGAATGTCACTGAAGTAAAAAGGCTTTAGCATCCTCTGTCAGTGCTTTGGCCCAAATGTTTAGAGGCTGTTGTGATAAATTCTAATTCCAGCACACAGCTTTGCCCTCAAATAGAAAAGTCCAAGACCCAGTCTCACTGTTGTGATGTTTCCTTAGACCAAGGGCAAATGAGGACATCTTTAGGCATGCCTCCCTCTCTCGCTTCATATGAATGGCTGTTAAGTGCCGTGTGTGTGTGTGTGTGTGTGTGTGTGTGTGTGTGTGTGTGTGTGTGTGTGTGTGTGTGTGTGTCTGGCATAAACTAACAAATATGTCTCCATCTTTGTTACATAATCACAATGAAATTGAGAACAAAACTGTATTTGTACATTCTGTCTGATTCATTCCTTTTTGGTGTTTTGTTGTATGTCTTTGGACATGGAGGTTGTACATATCAGTGCAGTTCACTGACTTTTGTTTATCAGGGGAGATGCAGAGACACAAGCAGTAAATATAATGGAATTCTATGTGGAGGTAATGGAACACTGCACAAACAGATATGGCTTTATACACAAATAAACAAAAAGTAAATGGCAGGATTAAAGCACCCGCAGTAGTGGATGAACACTGCCTGCACAACTGCTATAGAGGGCTAAAATCCAGACTATGGCCTAGGTGACCAGAGTCTGAGTAATGGCTTGGGTGCTTGATAGCACAGGTGGGGTAGGTGGGTGTGCCCCTCCTAGGGGGAGGGGGATGTGCACTCTGCGGCATACCTACACTAGTTGATTTCTCTGCTGGAGACCGGCGAAACAACTGCGTGATGTCTTCTTGGTGGGCTGTGCAATCTTGCTGACATCTGATCAGCCCCTTGCAAAAGTGAGGTGTGAAACAGCACTGATGCATATTACGTCTGCGGTGGCTATCCTGGGTGCACATGCAAACAGCAGGGCAAAGAAAACTAAAAATCTCAACTTTCATCTGATGTCCTATCCCAACTGAGCCTTGCCCTAATATTGATGAAACAAATGGGCCAATTGGTTGGGGGCGGGGCTGATGATCATCAGGCAGTGAGAGAAAACAGACTGGAAAAAAAAACAAAAAAAAAACAGAAATGAAGGAATAAGACTCCAGCACCCAGGAACACATCTCTGAAGCAAGGCATCCTGATCTCAACAGACCAGTAGATCCCCAAAGAATCATCTAATGTGATCTACACTGCAAGTTCTGACACAGAACAACAGATCCTTTCAAGGAACAGTAGGGGAAACCACATAAGTTCAGGCCTAATTCGCATTCATTTCCTGGATTTTCTACCACATTTGTCCTTTACTAGTGTCTCCCTAATGGACAAGACTTTTCAAAAAATACCAGTTGAGTTATAGAGTTTAAGCAGGTCATACTTTTCCCTGTGATCATTACATCTGAACTTGCTGAAGTTCTGGTCATGGGTATGGGCTGCTGGATAATTTCCATAGTTATTGCTTGATTTTAAAATAACTATTGTCACAGCATCATTTACGGATGTGATGCACTAGCAATGAGGCCCATTTTGGGAATTACTGTATTTTATTTATTTATTTACACTTTGTTGACCTGCTTAATCCCACTAGATCAATAGGTTCTTTTCTGAGGTGGTGTTTATTTTGACAATGAGATATTTGGCCAGGGTACTGTGGAACTTTACCTACTCTGATCTTTTACGTCCAACTGAGCTACTAGCAACTCATGCAGATGGGACCTCTGTTTGACATCTCATCAGATAGCTAGTAAAAAGAGTTAGTTAATGTCTGTTTCCTGTTCTTCTGCTTGGTTCTTACTTACTGCATGTATGAATGCAATCCTTAGAAGCAGTCTACCCCAGGCCTGTAATCTGTGTTCAGTACTTAACAGAAATCTCCTTTGCTCTAAAAATACAAAGTTTAGCACTGGTATTGCAGGTTGCAGTATAGAAAATAATTAATACTTTTTTTAATTTCATTTAAAATTTAAAGGGTGGATATTTACTTTACAGCTTTAACTATACCAAGACTAACATTATTTCACTTTTATTAAACTACCTCTATTAAGCTCATATAAAAACTCTGCTAATGTTTAAACAACTGTATATTTCTTTTTTTTTTTTTTTTTTTTTTTTTTGCTAAGGTCAAGTGTAGTGTATAGTAATATTTTAAAAATCATGCAGGCAATAAATTCAGTAGAAAACTAACATTATTTAAATACATTTTCTTTGTGAGGCACTTAGAGAAACACCAGCATATTCAGTACTCATGAAAATTGTATATTTAGTGTAATTTAGTCTAATAATGTTGTACTGTATTCTTTACACACTGCACTGATGAAATCACTGTATGAATTCTGGAATATACATTACAGTGTCATCTAACAGTCTGGGAAAGGCCTTTCCTCAACCTCTTAACGGCCCATCTCTTTAATGGGCACCCTCATTTTGTCTTGCCTTCTTCCTGTCTCTAGCAAATCTTCATCAGGTTGTCTTCTCCTTTTCCTGACATGTGATTGAACTGCTGTCATCTGTCATCTTTGACCTTCTCTGCAGTGTTTATATTACTGCAGACTTGACATTTTTGAAAAGACGTGCTAACAGAGTGGCCAGTTTGGCACATAAGTCCAGAGACAAATCTTAAATTGGCTTACTTTACCTGAAAATGTCTTGCACATGAAAATTTAGCAGGACATGTCAGCAGTGTATTGGGTTGCATGCTTAGGAGCATAGCCTAAAGGGACCAAAGTGTAATGCTTCCAGTCCATACACCACAGGTAAAGCGTTATCTGTAATGTTACTTTGCACTGGGGAGGCTATATAGGGATAAGGAAATGGAACTCTTACAGAAGATACCGGAAAACACTGAAGATGACCAAAGGAGTGGACGGAAGATAGACAGTTATAGTTACAGATGAGCTACATTAGCACTTTCTAGTGGAAAGGATACGAGGGAGTCTTGCAAGAGCATTCCAGGACCTTGTGAGGCAAGTAATCTGAAAAATATGGGGTAGAAGGAAGCATTTTGCTTTTTAATAAAATGGTTCATACTTCAAGATTAAAAGATGAAAAAGCCCTTCTTTACAGAGAGAAGGGTGGACAAAAAGAATGAGCTCCTAAATACACAGTACAGATAATTTACTGGAGGCATTACAAAGGGCATGTAAGAAGTACAGAACAGATGGAAATGATGTGAGTCATCTGCAGAGTGCAAGCTGGAGGAGTCAGTTTGTGTTTTTCTTATGTATATTTTCTTTCCATTCAGTATGAGTGTAATTTGCTGCTATTGTTAACATTTTACAAAACCCCATTTTGAGAATTATTTTTAACACTGCTCGAAATAAATGGTCCAAAATTTTAATCTAGCTTAATGCATAGCCAAATGAAAGAAGCATTTTGTTAGTTGTATAATATGCAGACGATTAGAACATCACGTTTTTTCAAGCTTTATTTATTGGTGTTCTAACATACATTTTCAATTATTTAAAGAAACTGCCTCTAATCTTCTTTTAAGTACAGTTAATATAATTTTCAAAGTAAGCTCTGCTCTGTCCCCTAACTGCAAAGTGTCATGTTGAAAGTAAGCTTGCATTGCCTAATTGTGTTTAATTAATTCTGACTGAAAATAATTATCAAACTGAAGAACAATAGCAACATGCAAGCTGTTTC
Source organism: Protopterus annectens (assembly GCF_019279795.1). Classification (NCBI taxonomy): domain Eukaryota; kingdom Metazoa; phylum Chordata; order Ceratodontiformes; family Protopteridae; genus Protopterus; species Protopterus annectens. The sequence continues at coordinate 1,542,652,562 of NC_056746.1, read as the reverse complement.
CACCTGGCACAATTTTTCCTTTTGTCTGCATTCTTCTGCTCTGAGGTACTAGCCAATTCTAACTTTGCACCTGGGAAACTCTCTGATGGCTATTCAGTCTACTAGGATAAATAACAATCTTTATACCCAACAGTCTTTTAATCCAAGTTTGAGTTCAAAATTTAGGCTACTGCCCTTTTTAATGGAAAACACAGCAACAAGTTAAATACAATATGCATTGTTCAGCTTGACAGAAAAGGAGTGTGAAAATCGAAATAGAACTTACTTGATCTTTAACTCCAAAGAGTTAAAGTTAAATAACATGCTCAAACTAAATAATATAAATTAATAATCACACCACACATTCTGTCGCTTTTCTTGTATTTTGTTGTATACAGTAGTGTTTTCCTTACATACTGAAGTTTAAGGCTTCTGTAGAATTAACCTATAGTCAGATGCATTTTGTTTCACAAATCCAAGTTTCTTTGATAGTCCCTGCTTTTGAGTTCCTACATTTTCATGATAAAATAAGTATACATTTTCTACATGTTTAAACTTTGCATGTCAGTATTTCTGTTCTTCTGAGTTTAGTACAGAAACCCATGCCTACCACTGTAATACATTTCAGGTGTCTCAGGATTGAGAGACTCACAGACCCTGGTTCCATAATGGCTATCTACCTCCCTTCTTTATTTTTGTCAGCACACCAGTGCTGTGTTCATTGTCTGGGGGATTCAACCTGGGAATCTTCCACTGCTAGCTTAGTCAATCTTTGCCTCATTCACTATGTCTTGTGTGCATACATGCACACACACACACACACACACACACACACACACACACACACACACACACACACACACACACACACACACACACACACACACACACACACACACACACACGCACACACGCACACACGCACACACACACACACACACACACACACACACACACACACACACACACACACATGTAACCTTTTAACTTGGACATCTGTCCCCTGCTCAGTTAACATGATCTTCACTGCACAGCTATCAAAAATGGGTAGTTCATAAGCACATCTGGTAGAATGCAAACTTCTAAAAATGTTCTCAGTTCAATAACGTCATGGACAGCACTGGACTAGTCTCATAACTACTGACAATTATGAAATGCTGTCAAGACAAATGCATTTGATCTTTCTCCTAATTTGAAAGACAATCTAAGAATGTCCTAGAATTTGTTTTGTTTTTTAAAGGGACAAAAGAAAAAGAGATGATTTCCTGTGATGTGTTTTCATTTGAACATTTTGTGACTATCAACGTAATCACTGCTATGGTTAATTATTTGCATGAATTAATTCTTGAGTCAGAGAAACTGTGAAATATAGTGATAATTGAATATATAAATTGTAAGTTACAGATCTTGAAAATCTCAGAGTTTAAGTTGATGTAAAAGAATAAGTGTTTCCAGAATGCCTGAATGTCTCCATTAGAAAGCTAGGCTTATTCACAGTGTACACTATATTATACAGAATAATTGCTTGGAAAGTAATTTTGTTTGTTTAGGATTTTAGAAATCATAATGTGTCAAAAGATTTGTATATGTAGCTGTGTCATTCTTTTAGTTGTGATTTAATAAAGATATTTATAGAAAAAGTCAGTTTTATTTACAAATACATAAGAGGTGAAGAGAGATTAATCCCATATGTGTAATTTAACGTTTGTAAGGTGCTTTTTGATCTGATCATTTTGACTACTAAAGCCACTATTGTTTTCTGATCCTCCCTTCCACATGCCTGCGTGTCCAAGGCACAGAACTGTGTTTCATCATTATCTGAGGGATCTTGGTATTCTCTGCTCCATGATAGGCCAAGCTGCAACTGGCACCAAATTGTAACATCTTTATTACCTCTGTTTTCTGGTAGTAAAGGTATGTTATTATTTAAGAATAGCAAATCAGTAACAGAGGTGCCTAGTGTAGATATCTGTCATGTCCCTACTTCCTCAGCCTTTGGGATCTGCACCTTGAATTAAGTATCTAGCAGTCTACCCAAAGACTGCCTTTTTTACAAGAATGCCCTGACATTTTGCTAAGATTTACCACTAAGTAGTCTCTTGAAAACTGCTATGGTTTTAGTTTGATTCCTTATTTATTAGTTGTTATAGCAGTTAGCTTTCATTTATATTATGTAGCACTGATAAGAATAAACATAGGCATGTACTAGGCTAATGACCCTGGAGCTTTACAAGCCTAGACCATAGGATTACCCTGGCATTGTGCCACCCAACCTTAGTTCCTAGTGCCTCTGTCGAGTAGAGCCACTGAAGTGATCCCTGGCATGAATTTTAAATAATTAACACTGCCAAGTCTCCAACCTGTGATCCTCTTAACTATGGCACAGTGTATTATCCCACAAATAACTTTGCCAGACATGGTTTTGACATAAGTATCCCATCAAACAGACTATGAGCCTAATGATGCACGGGAAGTCCTGTAGATGTACCAGAATCTATTTACTGAGCACAGACATTGTTTGCTAAGCCATTGCACGTGTTGGTCTGTCATGTTGGTACACTTTTCTCTGCTTCTATTTGAAGTCAACAACCACAAACCACACTGCCTTCCTTCCTTGAGAATGGTGATTCCCTATTAGACCCCCAGTCCTACCACCCCTTGACGGCTACTCCATCACCTTGGTCAGCAATAAATCATGGGTTGCCAAGATCATAGTCAAGACTTGACTGTCAATGCTGTGAAGTTGACATTTCCAGTATGTATCTGTTATTCATTTATGATCTTTTTAACTGGAAGTACTTACATTGCCCTGCTACTGCAAAATAATGGTAAATGTGGTAATGTAGCTGCTTGTATTTTGGTTGGCTACCTAACACCTAACAGGTTACTGCATATGAATGTTAGCAAGCAGACTGTTTTTCACAACATGATTTCTAACTTTTGCCACTGATATCATGCCATAGACTTTAGATACATAAATATGACAACCAGGAAAAACAAGCTCATATACTCAAGCTTGAATGTATAGAAAAAACTGATGTCGCATCTTCCCTTTTCTGTTGACTGTGAGTTCTATTCTGCCAACAGATGCTTGTCATGTTTCAGCACTGACATCATAGTGTACTTCTGACATGCCATGTTTGAATTGAAACATTAAATAATTAAATAAAGGTCTGATTTACCAGAGCTGCTGAGAGCTCAGATGGAAATAAAAGATCATACAGCATTTGATGAAAAAAGAATAGGGTAATTTTTTTCCATTTTCATGATCAGTTTGCCTTTATTTATGAATTCCACATCAGGTTTCACTTGAAAATACATTTTAGGTCTAGTGGTATCAACTCACTCAGAAAATAAAAAGTACATATCAGTAATACCAGCTCTGACAGCATGCTGCATGCTTAAGGTATAGTAACAATGGTTACAATGGTGGAGAATTCTTTCGACAAATAAAAGGAGTGGCAAAGGGTAACAGCTGTGCCCCTTTATTTGCCAACCTTGTTATGTATAGGTGGGAAACTGTTTTTGTTTTTAAACCACCTTTTAAGGAACAATGGTTGGCATACCTTAGATTTCTAGATGACCTGTTTATTTTATGGAAAGGGGGTGAAATGCATGAAAAAATTCTTGATTTCCTTAACGGACTATGTGATTATTTCAATTTCACTGGGAATAGTGTGAATTCCCATATCAACTATTTAGATGTTAGAATAACTAAGGATGTGAGGTGCAATTGTTTTGAATCATGTGTGTACAGAAAACCAACATTTTCGAATGACTACCTTGAATTTACAAGTAACCATCCAACCTTTATTAAGAGGAACACTGTAAAGGGACAAATGGTTCGTGTAGCCTGAATGTGTTCAAATTTAGACTTGGTTAGGTCAGAAATGGATCTATTAGCTAGTATGTTTAGAGCTAGGAGTTATCCCTTGGACTTTATTAATAACATTAGGGACCAGGTGTTTGGTGAATGGGGTACTAGGTTCAAGCCACTTCTTGGTGATGAGGAGGGTATAGTTAACCAAACCCCCAGTCAAGATAAGGATTTTACACAGATGATGGTACTAACATATGGGGAAACTTCACTTGGAGTCAAAAACATTAAAAACAATTGGGTAATGTTTAAAGGGAACACAGAATTATTGGAAGTTTTAGGAGATGAGCCTTTTTTTACATATAGGGTTAACAGAAACCTAAAAAATTTATTGGAAAATCAAATTCTGGATAAAAAAGGTTATAAAAAAGGAACTACTAAATGTGGGGCTTGTGAAGATTGTAAATTTATAATTGATACTCCATCAGTGGAACTTGGGCCCTACAAGATCGCTGTCAACTTTTTTGCAGGTACATGTACTACCACGGGCTTGGTGTACCTGGCTGTCTGTCAGGCCTGTGGATATTTTTACTTAGGGAAAACAGAAAGAAAACTAAATAGGAGAATTTATGAACACATGTACAGTATTTTAAGGAAGGATGATAATAATGCCCTTTGTAAACATATTGCCAATTATCCAGACCATTACTTTCGGTTTGAGATTTTGGAGGTGGTGGCCAAGAACATCAGGGGAGGCGACTGGGCTTATCAACTGCTTAGAGCAGAAGGTGGCAACTTAGATTAAATGCCACTGTAGCTCCAGGGATTAATGAACACATTAGTTTAAAGCCTGAACTGAGGTATCGGGCAACTAAACTTTGAAATACCCTAGAGGCTTTTATTATTTAACACTTTTTATATATATATTTATATATATTTTTTATACAGATTTTTTAATTATTTTATTATTAGTTCATCCTGGAAACAATGTAAACAACATTTTCCATCATTTCAACACAATTAAACAGTTCATTATATAAATTTTTTATATATATTTTTTAACATAGATGTATACACATTGTATATACTATATTTTGAGTGACTTGCAGACTTTTATTTGTTTTTGTAACTTTTAGAATAACACTGTCATTTTAATTCAGGATTGTTTAATTTAATTGATGGCAGTTTTTTTATATAAAAGGGTTGATTGCACAAGTTTTGAGCTGTTCTGATGAAGTCTATTGACGAAAGTGCTTGACCTGTTGTGTTTTATACAGACCTGTTGTGTTTTATACAGTGACTCTTTGTGGATTACACTTATGAATTGTGACCTGTGGATTAATAAACCTGTTTCTTCAACTGTGGTCATAGGTTATTGGCTCTAGGAGTGGAATTTTGTTATTAATGGTTAATACTTTGATGTGCTCCCATTGTTTGATTGAGAACTATAACTGCGATTCATGGAACAGAAAGAATTTCAGAGAGGTTATGGGGAAATATGTACTAACTCTTAAATTTCTGTATCTCAGAATATTTCCTCATTTCTGGGTACAGAGAACTTGGAGTTATCAGACATAAGTATCAGATATGTCACATGGGAGTGCAGCTCTCCACATGATGGAGTGTAGGAGAGGGCTTATACCCCGGAAAAGTATTTTAAATGTGTAACAGCAATATTCAGGGTTCACTGTTACTTTTCTTAAATTCCACTTAAATTATTGTAGTTTTGGGACTCATATTTCTTAGTCTCAAACTTCTGATAGGGAGCCCCTTGAAACTGCTGATACGTAAATGCAAGCAGCAACAATTTATAGCTTCATTTTTAAAAGCTATTTTCTAAGGCACACTTCTATTTTTACAAATATGTTATTACTTTTAATTAACCAGTTTCATTTTATCAAAGCAACTACCTCCTATAACATATCTTTGCCCTCACAATTATTTCATTATTTTTAATTAAAAGTTTGGCCTTCTTGTGGACTATTATAGAAGTGATGAAAATATCTTCTAAAGTATGCCTTAGGCTGTTCCTTGATTTGAGTCATTTCTTTCTTGTCTGTGTACAGTTCACAAGAGAAAGCTGAAGGGAAAGTTTATTTGTCGTATAAAGGAATTGTTCACCTCAGAATGTCTTATCACTTAAATGTTGTTTTGTATTTGTTGTACATTTCTTTATGAGTTTTTAACTCCCAGGAGGGAGTTATAAAAACTCCTAGTTCTCAAGCCTAACAGCAATTTATTCTGAGCATGACACTGATATTTCTGACTTCACTCTAACTTTGTTCTACGCAGAAACTGTTTCCAGAATAAGAAATTTTGCCTCCTTATCATAGCAGAAACAGATGCTATTAAAAAGTAAAAAGCCAACGGAAAAAAAAAGTTAAATGTATTTAGTTTCTCATAGTAAAAAATCTATAGACATAACTTTGATCTTGTACATTTCTGTTGCATTTTGAGGGGCAAAAATGTGTTTTTTGTTTTTAATTCTAGCCTTATTGTTATTATTCTATATGTGTCAGAAACAAATAAAAGAGCTTAACAAATCGGAGAAATCAGGACTAAAATCCAATAGGTTATCATTTTCTTTTAAATTTGACTATGATACCCCTGTCTAATTGTATTTTAAAATTAAATTCCACCTTTTTTTCCTCACAGGTTACAGGATGGCAGATTGAGTTCAGCTGCTGCTTTCTGTTTTCTCCTTCCGAAATAGTTCACAGGTCTATATTAAAATCGCGAAACCTCACTTACGCGAATATGTAAACATCGAAACATATATAGTGAACTGCAAAAACACTGAACATCCTGAAGCGCGAAATTCTAAATGTTGAATCATCATAGTTGGCCAACCCCATCGCCAGCTACGTACTACCTACCCAAACAAAATAAATAATCCACACTTCCCCATATCTACACTTCACCCATATATCCCATATCCTAATCAAACATTTACTACACACAAATGTATCTAACTATAAACAAACTACACGCAACTACAGGAAAAGTATAAATTACGTATACATTCAGCTACACAACTATATTACTATATATACATTTAACATAACCCTACTTCTAACCCTAAAGTAAAGGTTGCATGTATTACTATGTATGGACTTACCTTAACCCGCACCCTAAGGCACACTTACATTAGGGAGCTATACTGGATAAGGGGCAACTATGATGATTCGACATTTGGAATTTCACACTTCAGGACATTTGGTGTTTTTGCAGTTCGCTATATATATGTCGATATTTCCATATTCGCGTAAGTGAGGTTTCGCGATTTTAATATACACCCTAGTTCACACTTACAACTGAGGTTGATCTTGGACTGGCAGACTGAGTTCTCTTCCAACTCTTTACATTTTTCCTAATAATGATAGACCCTTTAGAATTTCTGATGATGGTGGTCATTCATGTGCTGTTTTTCATCTTTTTTCTTGAGTGTCTGTACTTAATGAGACAGATCTCAAGATGGCTGCTTAAGATCTGTTCCTAATCTCTTCCTAACATCTATTAATCAGTTCTTACTCTCATTAGGAAATTGTCCTATGGTGATATCTTTATAATTGCTCCAACATTCTTTCATTTGAGAACATACCCTGACCTCCCTTGTGCTAGTCTCCAGTTCACAACTTCAGTACAATTGTTTTAATTTTCAAGAGTCTGCCTATGTACATTTGCTTACATACACTTTTCTTACTGTGTCTGTGGTTCCGCAGTGCAGAGATTTGACAGACAGCAATTACATTTAAATTTTACCATTCCTTCTGCTACCCCTCTCAATTCCCCTTTCTGTGTTATACCTAGCACTGTCCCTCTAAACCTGTTTTTTTCTACCCATTTTCATTTCAAGTCATTCCTCATTTCAAATATGTATGTGCTACTTATCAAAATAATTAAATATTCATCATACTCATCACTGCTGCAGTATCCTTAGCTATAAGGACTTAGATTTTGCATAGGTTATAACAGCCAACCTACTTTCAAAGCTTCAGGGCACCTTCCATGCACCCAAACCATCACTCATCTTGAACTGAACTGACAAAAAAAGACAGGTTTAGGTGCCAAGCCTTGATGAGCTTTCCTGCTACTGAAGAGTATGATCCTCTGAGGCTTTCGAAGACTGAGGTTCGGCTTGTGCTGTTCCTTTGCTGAGCATATAAGTTCCCTTTTGGGGAAAAACCTTCCAATGGGGATATATATATATATATATATATATATATATATATATATATATATATATGTGTGTGTGTGTGTGTGTGTGTGTGTGTGTGTGTGTTTATTTATTGAAACTAAATTGATTAAAAGCTAGGAGTTTGTTTTTAAATGGGCTGCCACAAGACTGTATTGTACTTATAAACGATAATGCTTTATTCCCGTCAGTTTAAAATTTGTTTAAAGTAATTGAAAAACATTTTTTTTTCTGTGAAGAAATTATGTTTGCTTTACTTTGGGGGCTGGTAAAGTGTTTAAACTGCTTTTCATTATATTTTTATGTGAAAAAAATGATGCTTAAAGACTTCTGCATTTTTACTGGCTTTTGCCGCTTGTTTACCCTGGGAAAGTGGTGCCATTTTATACAGAAGAAAGCCTTTATCACCTTAAACTCCTAATATATATACAATCATATTGCCAAAACTTTTTTCACAGTAAGTATCCAGTTCATCAACATGGGAAAATTTACCCTTTTCCCCATTGTAGTGTGATCTCGGAGTTGATATATTTAGTTAGGGTGTGTGCGGGGGTGTTGGCCCCCACCTGGGTGGGTTGGAGATAGTGTGATGTGTTTTTTCATGAAATGTTGGCCAACTGAATACTTACCCTGAGAAAAGTTATGGCAATACGGTCATTCATTAAAATCAAGTTTTGGACATGTAGTTTCCGGGATTTCTTTTTCGTGTAAGTGTCCTTTCGTTTATTTGACGTGGACCTATATATATATATATATATATATATATATATATATATATATATATATATATATAGATATATATATATATATATATATATATATATATATATATATACATATATACACACACACACACACACACACACACACACAAAATACACACACACTTTTCAAAAACTGATCTGCAGTTTTCTACTTTCCATAACTCTGCCTCATGACTCAAAATCTAGAATCAGTATACCATGCCCTAACATTAGTAGCAGAAACCATGACCCAGCATTAGTGACTCAAAAAATATATTTATCCTATACTATCCCAAAATATTGGCAAAAATACATCAACAGGCACTTAACTTTGTTCAAAACAGATACCTTTTGTGTCAGATTATTTTTGACCTGTATTTTTGTTACAAAAACTGCCTTAATTCAGACCATTGAAAAACAGCCTTAAATCAGACCACTGACAAGATAACTATAGATCATGGACAATAATTTCTTCTCTTGTGCAGTCTTTGCAGATGTTAAGAGAGTCATCATTCTTTTACAATGATGTGTCTTTTACTTACATCTTTCTACTCAATGTTTTCTGCAGAATTCCTAATTATGTCATCAGCTGCATTTCGACAGAACCAGGCTCTCCTTTCTTCTGTGTGGAGTTCCTCCCACCTTCCAAAAATGTGCTGAGTGTTTCCACCTGAAACTCTTCCAAGAATGGAGTTGTGGACAGCAGCACAGACTCTAGATGGTGCCTATAAGGAAAAGAGTTGTATAGACCAACCACTTTGAGCAACAACTGTGGTGTGCAGTATACTCAGGATAGGACAACATGGATCACAGACTGACAGCCATTCCAGGGCTAGTCAGTCCATGGTGTAAAAATTGGCTGTAGGTGATTCAGTCATATTCACTAAAATTGCCAAATGGGCATGGGTATTTTCCGGTGATGAGTGGTTGATGACCTATTCTACTCTGACCTACACCAGGGACCCATGTTAATGGTGGTGGGAGGGGAATATGTGCCCCTATTGGCCAATGTGTCCCCACCATAAAGCCCAGCAACCTTGGATCGATAGGCTACTGGCTGGCCAGTGTCCAGTTGCCCCACTTGGGTTAACCTGACATAGCCTGACTGAGTGAAAGGTGGACATAGTCCCAATCAAACTGTCAAAAATGAACTAAAGAACTGCTACACTCAATATAGGTTCACTAACAGGAAGCAGCTTGGAAATGGATAACATGGAGTTAAGGAAGAGGCTGGACATCTCATGCATCCTGGAGTCAAGACAGGAGGGCAGCAAACCACTTAGTGTCCGGAGTCCTTTATACAGGAAAAGGACAAACTAGAAATGGTATGGGAATTGTGGTGAGGGAGAGGCTTCAGAAGACAGCGAGGGATGACATCAGAATTAGTGGCAGACTCATGGCATTAGACTACATAAGGGTAGGCCACTATTCATAATCTCAGCCTAGGCCCCGCAGCGGGGCTGTAATAATGAAGAATTAAGAGTGCATTTGGACAGCAGCTGTAGGACCTACTATATAAAACAGTGCAGCGTGAATTGGTGTTGATAAAGAATGACCCAAATGCACATATCAGGACAGACAGAACAGGATATGAGGACTGCTTAGGTCTATATGAGTGGGGTAACAGGAATAAAGAAGAAGATGCCATTCTAAACTTCTGTCTGGCAAATGGATTTTTGATGGCGAACACATAGTTCAGCAAGAGAAACAGTCACAGGATCTCATACAGGAGTGGCCAACATGCAACTCAGGTAGACTTTGTCCTTGAAAGTAAGGGTCATGGGGCAGAATCACAGATTGTAAAGTCATCCACAGTGAAACAGTTCACTCACAGCATAAACCAGTGGTTGCCACAATCAGTTGAAACCAGTGGCCAGAGAAGGCTTAAAAAGAGACCAGGCTGGAGACCTGGACGTTGACTAGAAAGAAAGAACAAGAGTTCAAGGAATTACTCAGGGGTCTGACACCTCAAGAAGAAGAGGAGATAGGTGAAGGTGAAGAGAATATCAATGGCTCAAAACAGCAAGTGTATGGACTAAAGAACAGCATGAGGCCAAGCCAGGGATGGTAATAATGTATGGCCAAGCCAGGGATGGTAATAATGTATGGCCAAGCCAGGGATGGTAATAATGTATGGCCAAGCCAGGGATGGTAATAATGTATGGCCAAGCCAGGGATGGTAATAATGTATGACCCAGCCAAGTATGGTAATAATGTATGGCCCAGCCAGGGATGGTAATAATGTATGGCCAAGCCAGGTATGGTAATAATGTATGGCCCAGCCAGGGATGGTAATAATGTATGGCCAAGCCAGGGATGGTAATAATGTATGGCCCAGCCAGGTATGGTAATAATGTATGGCCCAGCCAGGGATGGTAATAATGTATGGCCAAGCCAGGGATGGTAATAATGTATGGCCAAGCCAGGTATGGTAATAATGTATGGCCCAGCCAGGTATGGTAATAATGTATGGCCAAGCCAGGGATGGTAATAATGTATGGCCAAGCCAGGGATGGTAATAATGTATGGCCAAGCCAGGGATGGTAATAATGTATGGCCAAGCCAGGGATGGTAATAATGTATGGCCAAGCCAGGGATGGTAATAATGTATGGCCAAGCCAGGTATGGTAATAATGTATGGCCAAGCCAGGGATGGTAATAATGTATGGCCCAGCCAGGGATGGTAATAATGTATGGCCAAGCCAGGTATGGTAATAATGTATGGCCCAGCCAGGTATGGTAATAATGTATGGCCCAGCCAGGTATGGTAATAATGTATGGCCAAGCCAGGGATGGTAATAATGTATGGCCAAGCCAGGTATGGTAATAATGTATGGCCAAGCCAGGTATGGTAATAATGTATGGCCCAGCCAGGTATGGTAATAATGTATATAAGGGGAGCTGATGGTGGAATGCAGAAGTCCAGGAAGTCATCAAAAGAAAGAAGGAGTGCAGGAAAAAATGTGGGAGATAGAAAAATACAGTCAAGGTTAGGAATGAATACTGGTTACCTAACAAGGAATCTAAGAGAGGAGTTGCAATAACAATGAACAAGGCATCAGTGGCACTCTACCATCTTCTGGAAAGCTACTCACTGGATGGATCAAAGAAACTCTATTAGGTTGCAAGGCAAAGACAGAAAGATAAAGAAGATGGTCAAACACCCTTCGTAAGAGATACCAGCAACAACCTGCTCAAGAGCCCACAGGAAATCAAAGGCAGGTAAAAGGAGTACGTTCAGCAGCTCCTTGAATAAAGAAACCCCCACAGAAGCTATACTGCCCCAAACAGAGTCTACAATGAAAGAAGAGGAGGACCCCCCCCCTCTCGAAGACGTAAGAACAGCACTAAGGATAATGAAGTCAGAGAAAGCAGCAGGCTCAGATATCCACAACTGTGGGCAGTACAGAGGTATCAGTCGCTTACTGCATTGTGTGAAAGTTCTAGAGAGGGTGATAAATGAGTGCACAGAGTAGTAGAAAGCAAGATGGGAGATGGGCAGTTTGTATTCAGGTCAGGATGCAGCACAAGTGACCTGATGTTTGCAGTGAGACAGGTAGTTAAGGAGAAGGTAGAGACGAGGAAAGACTACAACAGGGCATTCATAGACTTGGAGAAAACATATGACAAGGTTCCAAGAAAGTTGATTTGGGCAGTTCTGTGCTGGATTACAGTCCCAGATATATTGGCAGAATTACCGCAGACTATGTACAAGGACCCAATAACTCAAATACAAACAGTGTTCAGTCTCACAAAAGTGTGCACCATAGGAGTGAGTGTGTATCAGCGTTCAGCTCTGAGGCCACTGCTGTTTATACTAGTGATGCACTTCATCAGCAAACAGGTTGGAGGGGACAGATCAACAAAGTTGCTGTATGCAGATGATGTGGCATTACAGGCAGACTCCGAGCAGGAAGTTCAGCAAAGAATATGGAAATGGAATGCAAAACTGAAGGTAAATGAGATGAAACTGGTTATGGATAAGACAGTTTTAATGGCAGTAAATGGGGTAATCAGAGGAAGCCTAGAACTGAGGTAAAAGGGAAGATAATGGAACAGGTTACCAGCTTCAAGTATCTGGGATGGGCAGTTGAGGAGAAGGGAATTCTACATGAGGAGGCCAAAGCTAAATTCAGATCCAGAATTATGGTGCAGGCAACTGGAACAGAGATTCTGAGGTAGTGTATGACAGATGAATGTCAAAGAAGGTGAAAAATAAAGTGGACAAAACAGTGGTGTGTCCAGAACTACTATAAGGTGCAGAAACCTGGACAGCAAAGGCAGAGCAGTTGAGGAAGCTAGAGGTGATGGAGATGAAGTGCCTGACACAGGTAGTAGGATGCACACTGTGGGACAGATGAAGAAATGAGAGCATAAGAGCAGAAGCTAAAGTAGTTCCAATTGCAGAAATGGTCAAAGAGGACAGATTATGATGGTCGAGACTCACATACAGAAAAGCAGAAAGCAATCTGGTGAAAAAGATTTGGGACAGACAGGAAGAAGGCAAGAGGAAACGAGGGCATCCAGCAAAGAGATGGACTGACTGTGTGAGAGAAGATTTGCAATAATCGGGCATGACTGTTGAAGAAGATAAGAGAATGGTAGTGGATTGAGAGTGATGGTGATAGTTGACACACCCCAACCCCATGTAAAAAAAAGGGGGTGGAGGATGGTGATGTATATTTTATAGCAAAGGTTTCTCCTCCCTTGCCTTAGTTTCTACTATTTGACCCCCTAAAAATGCATTCCAGTTTCTCTGTGCATAACCCAACTTTAATAAGGAATAGTAATGACTAAGAAGGAAGCCATCTCTTTTTCATGTAGATTTTAATAAAATCTTCCACTATTTTTTCCAGAACCATTTTTCATCTTAATAGCTACAAAACCTAGCCTGATCTCACAGTGCAGTTAATGGATTTCTGACTGTGGCCAAGATGACAGAGTTCAGTTAGCCATTCTGTTACTGGAGGACCCAGGAAGGAAGAGGAAGACTGTGAAGGGCCATAGCCTGCTTGCCTCTTCTGAAATGAGGGGGTATGCATGTACTGGTGGGCACGCTGCACAATTATAACTCCCTCTTGGAGACTGGGGATCTCAGTGCTCATGCCTAACTCCCTGTTGGAGCCTGGGGATCTCACTGCACATGCCCAGGAGATTGGGTAGGGTTGCATGTTCTGTTACTTATACAGAACTGTTACATCAAATCTGGAAATGAGGGGATGTCCTTCTCCATCAACCCATCCCCCCACCCCGTTCTTCACCTGGTGCATGCAACTAATGATGGGGAGAAATAAGAAAATCCTGAAACCACTGGCCTTTCACAGAAACCCTTGCTTTTGTGATGGAGAATTAATAAGCTAAGGACCCGGGCTTAGTCTGATAATTGAGAGGCACTGGGGGAAAAGAGATAAAAAAGAGGTATAGAACCTTTTCTGGGTTAGCTGCCACCCTCACTCTATAAAGAGACAGCAAACACAACATCTTTCAAGTGTTTTATTACAGAAATGGCAAGTCTTAACCAACTGAAACTGAAATATAGTGCAGGTAGAATGCAAAATATTGGGGATTTAAACACTTTCTGTTATAAAGTACAGCTTCTAAAGACACAACCATCCCTGGGGCACTTAGTTTGCATAACTGAAGTAGTGCTGTTAGACTTTTGAATAGATTATATGTAACTTCAAACTTTAACCGAAAGTCTTCCCTTTCTGTTTCTCTAGGTCTCATTATTTGTGAGCATTCCTGACCATGTAACCATATTGGGTTCATAGGTTCATAGGTAGGTACTAGGCTATTGGCCCTGGGGCCTATACAAGCCCAGCCAAAAAGGTACCCTGGCTTTTGCCACTCAAGAAAATTATTTTCCTGTGCCACTGTCGAGCAGAGCCACAGAGGTGATCCCCGGGGTGAATTTCCTGTTTCCCATCCAATCATCAAGATTTTTCTGAAGAGTGCTAATGAGGAGCTTTGTTTGATATAGATAGGTAGTTTGTTCCAGAGTATGGGAAGTCTCTGGGGCAGGATTCTATCCCTCCAGCATGTTCTGTTTTATTGTGGTGACAAGGTTTAGGTCCCTAGAGCGTGCAGCTCGGAGGGATTGGGATTTCTTTAAGTGGAGCATGTCCAACAGCTCTGGGTTTGACATAGCTTTGTATGTTAGGCAGAGATCGCCTCTGAGTAGGCGATATGTGACAGAGTAAAGCTGGAGTTTTTTGAGACAGTCTGCGTAGGGCATCTGTTTGAGGCCAGTAATCCTCTTTGTGTGGTATTTCTGCGGCCTTTCCAGTTGTTGTAGATGTCTTGTGAGGTACATACCAAAAAGGCATTGTACTCTATAATGGGTCTAATGAGTGATGAGTAGAGGGAACAATGACCTCTTTTTTTCTGGATGAGAAACCTTTTGTAATGAGGTGTGCCATGTAGAAGGATTTCCTGACTACTGTGGCAATGTGATTATCAAAGGAGAGACTACTGTCCACCTGTGTCCCAAGGTCTCTTATCACACTTTCAGTGTTAAGTATACTACCGCCTATGTTGTAGTTCATGGGTACACACTGAGCCTCTTAAGCAAGCAATAATGCCCTATAGGGTGTGTGTTAATGTGCAATTAATGGCATCAGGCCTCTACACCCCTGGAAGGATATTAATTACACATTAACACCCAGTTGCAGTTTCCTATTACAGTCACTCTGTTACCCATCTCTTCCACCAGATCATGCCTTGGTGAGACTGGACTGTAGACTGAAGCAAATTAACACATCTCTGTAATCAGCTCTTATACCGGTGAAAGTAACAGTAAAAAAAAAAACAACAGAAGATAAAACAATATACATTCTATAACACCAGACCTCCTACTGGTGAGAGATGATGATGCTGAACTCAATGGAACCAATGTCACTTTCACCAGACCTCCCAAAGGCATGCAGTCAGTTTTCTCACTCTGAGCCTCTTAAGCAAGCAATAATGCCCGATAGGGTGTGTGTTAATGTGCAATTAATGGCATCAGGCCTCTACACCCCTGGAAGGGTATTAATTACACATTAACACACACCCTGGAGAGCATTATTGCACTTGGGAATGGGTTCACTGTAAAATTATTATTTTACTTACTTTTTTTTTTTTTTAAGTACTATTTTATTTTTGTTAATATATTTTTGATATAAAATAGTTCCTTCGCCTAATGTTTAATACTTCCTGTAGTATATGTTAACGGTGTTGGAGGAAGCATTTTACATCCAAAATGTAACACTTTAAAAAAAAACAAGATATTTACTTTTATTTTTTGGTCCCTTACTCCTAAAACATTTGGTTTATTGCAAGTCATTGGAGACAGAAGTTACTCAATAATGACATACATTTGAGTTTCAGAATTTTATTTCCTTCAGAAAATTCATGCTAACACAAATCCTTTTATTTAAATAAAGTTGTACTTTCATAAGAGCAATATTTAGTCTGTTCTTATTTTTGAGTGTTTGTTCCCCTTTATTTTAAGCTATATCTGGGTTTCTTCAGCTGAAGGGTCCAGAAGTATACAAAGCTCTTTGGTGCTGCCAGTGGTAGACCTCACACTCAACTCTGCTTCAGAAAATGCATGCTAACACAAATAATTTAAAATATGTTCCTATTTTGATCCTTTGTCCTGTTTACTTTAGGCTTATCCAGATACATTGATCTAACCGTATAGCTCTCAACTGTACATATTTTTGCAGAATGCCCAGATTTTTGTCTGTTCCTCATAAAAATGTGTTTTTTGACAAACCAGAGGGTTATCTAAAGCTTAAACTTGCTAAATAATGACATGCACTTGCATTTCAGATGTCATATCCTTCAGAAAATACATGCTGACAAAAATCCTGTTCTTCTAGCAACTTTATAAGTTTATAAGAACAACATTTAAAATGTGTTCCTATTAGCATTTGTCCCCTCATGTGTTCCTATTAGCAATTGTCGCCCTATTATGTCTGGGTTTGTCCAGATTTCTTGTTCTAAGAGATTGACAGGTATATGAAAGAAGTCGAGAGGTACATAAAACTGTTGCTGCTACCAGGGATCATCCTCAGTCTTCACTCTCTCACACACGCTACCAGAGGATTGTTCGATTGCTTTCACACTTCTCTCTCTCTCTCTCTCTCTCTCTCTCTCTCTCTCTCTCTCACACACACACACACACACACACACACACACACACACACACACACACACACACACAAACACACACACTGAGTCTCTTCTGCTTTCATGTATGCATTTAATCACACATACAGACAGAAACATAAATGCACATACACACGCTTTTCTGTTTTTCTCGATCAATCTCTCTCTCTTACTCTCTTACATGCATACATTGTCACACATATGCTTTATTTTATTTTTATTTTTTCCTTTTTGCATCCACTCTCAACTACTTAAATACCTAATCCATGAAAATTTCATAACCCCTACCCAACTCAGCTTTTGGCCAAACCACAGTACTGCTACTGCCATCTTATCTTTTACTCATAGAGTTGCTGAGGCCAGAGATAATAAGCAACTAGTGGCCTGTCTCTTTCTTGACCTATCCAAAGCACTTGATATGGTGTCTCACTCTAAACTACTAACAAAACTAACTGATCTTAACCTCTTTCCTCCCACTTTGTAATGGTTCTCCAGCTTCCTTACTAATAGCCTACAATCTGTCCGATGGCTCACTTTCTGCTCCCCCTTCTTGTCTGTAAAAACAGGGATCCCCCAGGGTTCTATCTATTCAACATCTTTACAAACCACTTCCACTCTGCCTGTGGCCATTTGACTCTTATCCCATACATGGACTACTCAACCTTCATCACCACCTCTGACAACATGTCACATCTCCATTCACTTACACAAAACACATTCATCGCCATAGAAAAATGGCTTAAGGAAAATCAGATTATCCTAAACCCTAAAAAAGCTAAACTCTTACCCTTCATACCAAGATCACTCTCACACCACAAACCCACCTTTTCCAGTGCATCTCTAAACAACACAGTAAGCAATGTTGATCCACATACTAAACTCCTGGGCACCACAATAGATTGCCAACTAAAATTTGACCAGCATGTTCATCAGTGTATCAAAAAGACACATCAGAAACTGGGATTACTGTATCAGAACAAAAAATTCCTTACACCAAATGCCAAACTATCCCTAACTAGTGCTTTCCTCCCACCATGCTGTCTCTATGCTACTCCCATCCTCACAAATTTATAATCCACATTAATCTTCCAACTCGAACAAACATATAATAAAATCACCAGATTTGCAACAAACCAACCTTATAAATCACACCATTACATTGCATTAAAAAACTGCAATGGCCAGAATTCTCCCATCAACCTCTTATCTCACAGCTACAAATCGCACATTCCGTCTTACACAAACCAACTGCCTGCCCCTCCCTCTCCTCCCTTGTTTCCTTCTACACTCCCACTAGATCTCTCAGAAGATCTGACCAACAACTCCTTGGCATACACAAACCCAACAAAAACATCAGTAAACTACTTTGCAATTGCCTGGAACAAACTTTCTAACTCTGTTAGAAACATCCCAAATACAAATCAATTCAAAAAGCACTAAACCTTTTCTCTTAAGCTCATGGATCTGCCCTTGCCAGGAGCCTACATGAACCCTCCCATATCTCCGACCTTTTCTCTCTTCCTTTAACTCACTTCTCGTCCTTTCTAATAACGTTATGGCTACTTTTCTTTGAATCTGCCTTTCTCACAATTTTACGTAGCTTTACTCATGTAGTAGTGTGACTACTCTGTATCCACTACAACTAAAAACAATGTAGCTCATTTATTTTTGTTGTTACTGACACTCTTATAGTACATTGACTCTAATCTTCCTTTACATTTGTACATCCCATACCTCATCTGTAAATACATATTATGCATATTTGAAATTGCTAAATTCTGTTAAACTGATCTCATTCTATTTGTTTATTGTAACTGTATCTTGCTTAACTTTTTCTGCATATTCCATGTTTTACTTTTTATTTTTACTATATTGTGTAACTTAAAATATATGTTTCTATGTTCTATGAATATTTGTATGTAATTTCCTGAAGCTTTTCTCCTAGGGTGTCCACTGAAAATGGACTTCTAGCTCAGATGGAACAACCTGATTAACAAATGTCGAATAAATAATAATAAATACATACATTTTTATTTTACACTCACTAAACAGCAAAATCATTGCTTAGTGAGTATAAAATAATGGCTTGCTTGCTCTGACTTTCACTGACAGCCTTGATGGAGTTGCTGCATATCCCCAAGTCAAACTCCACTCGCGCAACCCACACGCAAGGCCTCAATGAGTCTGTGACTTTAATAGAACTTGTTGGTGGGATAGATTTGTATTCCAAAGACTTCCTTATCTGTGGAGTAGACTCCCACTCCATGTGAAGCAGAGTATGTCTCTAGCCTTCTTTAAGAGGAACCTGGATGACTGAATGGGAAACAGAAAATATGCCCCTGGGATTCCACCTGTGTCCCTACTGGACAGGGGAAACAGGTGCTGACTTTGTGGGAACATGGGAAAAATTCTTGGCTAGGCTTATAAGGGCATCTGGGCCAATAGATTAGTATCATCCTAAGAACCTATGAACCTGGGACATGCACACATAAACTCACACATGCACATTTTTTTAATTGTCTTTTTTTTTTTCAAATTTTACACTCGCTAAACCGCAAAAAACACTGTTTAGCTAGTGTAAAATAATGGCATCTGTTCCAGTTTTCTCAGTCCGAGCTCCCTGGTGGCTTGATATGCTGCCATGAAGTGGTGGACTAGTTACTCAGCAGGCATTACTTGTGCTTTAATACCCTGCTGGAGAACCCTCAATCTCCAGTCAGGGTGCAGATGTACAGTTTGCCCATTCTCTACAATGCCTTAATAGACACACAGATGCAGCATTCCAGTAAATTAGATTCTACCATTAAAAACAGTTAGGCATGTCTGACACAAGGTAATAAAATGTTGATACAAGTAAGTCTTTGAAAATAAAATGGCTCAAAAACAAGTCTCCAGTAAACAGTCTATGTATCCCAAAATTTCGAAACAGAGTCTGTACTAAAAAGTCTTTTAAGTCATAGCTCAGTGAATGAACATTGTAGGCCTCTGGATAACCACTCCTTCACTGAATTAATGACTCAGTACTGGGATAATTTAAACAAGCAATAACACTGGCTCGCTGCTCTTTCCAGGAACATGTGACTCAACAATCCAACTACCAGGATAAACCTGGTTTTAAAACAACATCAAATAAAGACTCCCTGTCTTGAAGTTGCCTTCTCTTACCTCAGTTCTCCTTTACCTGCAGGAAAACCCTTCCGACTGCTCTAGAACTGGAAATAATGGAAACTTCACATGTTACCCAAGTGATTATTATTTATTTATTTTATTTTACATTTGCTTACCGGGAAAGTCTGACTGGACAATAATTGTCCTTTTTCAGCGGAGGCCAGGGGAGAAAAGTTCTACGAATGACAGACAAAATTAGAATGAGCAAAAACATTTGAGATTGTGAAAATATACAACAGGTTGAACAACATAATTATAAAGGGACAGTGCAATATTACAAAATACATTGTGTGCAGTACTCGCTTAAACTGAAAGTGCTGGGGTCTAATAGTAATAACAGTGTAACACAGAGTAAGCAACATCAGTTCAACATCATTTATACTTTTACAATATGTACATTTAGGATATAGTAAGGATGTTCCAGACCAGTAAAAAGGCAAGAAAGGAGTTTTAGTGTGATATGACAGAGCATAGAGAGATAGCATGATTGTTATGAACTAGGGTTAGAGCAAGGGTATATCCATGAGCTAGACAGATAGTTCTTAAGGGACTTTTTGAAACTTACAGAACAGCTGATAATTTTGATTTCTAAAGGTAAGGAATTCAAAGTTTTGCTATGAAGTTTGATTGAGTAAGGAGATTTCCCATTTTGATTTCTGCTATATTGTCAGTAAACCCACCTTAAATAGACACCTGCCTCTAACTGCCATCAATGTCCTGTAAGTTCAAGTAGATTCTCATAAAGGTATTCAAACCCAAGTCCTGCTTCTCTCTAATTCTTGTTGCTTTAGCTAGAGACCCCTACATATTCCACCTAGCTTCATTCTTAGTGTGCCTGCCTGTGCCACTCCCTACCATCTACCAGGCACTCCTAGTGGAGGCATCATGCCATGTCAACACACCATATCTCATCTAAGCCTCTGTACTCTCAATTTCTGAACTCTGTGGAAATCACCTTATCTCATCTTATACATAAATATGTCAACCTAGATCCTACTCCATCTTGCTTTCCTATGTGGACTAGAACTGTGTAATAGTACTCATACAAAGTCATCAGCTACTAACCGCCAATCTACAGGAAGAAACATAAGTATTTTAATGCAAAACTCATTTATTCCCTACCACCTGCCATATTATACAGTCAACAAAATGAAACAACTCTGCAAATAACTCCTAGTGAGATATGTTGATTCATTAGTCTGGCAGATCATTTACATTCCTATAATATATTATTTTCATCTAGTATTGATTTTCCGATAACTACTCATTA
Source organism: Protopterus annectens (assembly GCF_019279795.1). Taxonomy (NCBI): domain Eukaryota; kingdom Metazoa; phylum Chordata; order Ceratodontiformes; family Protopteridae; genus Protopterus; species Protopterus annectens. The sequence goes on along the minus strand of NC_056746.1, from coordinate 1,542,631,236 downwards.
ACTGAAAGCACTAGATTGCTTTTTTTGCAACCTCTGTTTAGAAACTACTTCAGCTCTTCTGCCATCCTATTTCCAAAAACTCTTGCCCTTTAACCAATGCTATCCCCTCCTATATCAGCAGTTTACATCACTGTTATGAGGCCTCCACTCATTTTTTCTAAACTAAAATGACATTCTCCATACCTGCTGTCGCACCTAGAATTTCATGGCCCATGACATCAGAAACTGCAGACTCTTTCTTCTTCAAAAAGAACACATTCTACCAAATAAATTTGTTACTTTCCTTCAAATGGCTAAGTACGACCTTCCAGCACATATTCTACCAAGTGAAATTGTTTCATTGAAACATTTACTGCAACTTATTCTACAACTTTATCCATTTCATTCCCACTTATCTATTTTTTCCATGTAAATATACATTTTCCATATGTGACTTCTGCAAAATCTAGACAAGCTGCAACTTGAATATATAATTGAAAAAGAACTATTTAACTATATTTTCTTCAGGTCAATGTGTGTGTGTGTGTGTGTGTGTGTGTGTGTGTGTGTGTGTGTGTGTGTGTGTGTGTGTGTGTGTGTGTATGTGTGTGTGTGTGTGTGTGTGTGTGTGTGTTTGTTCTGCAAAGTGAACCAAATTATTGTTGATGGAGCTATACTGCAAGAAGAAGACAATAATATCTATGGCAGTCTTGGGAAAATAATTTATAATGCACATTCCACTGTCTTCAGATCACTGCTTGTTATGTCATATTGCTAAATATCAGGATTAAGTTATTCAGTAACCCAAGCTAATGTTAGGAAGTCATTCGTCTTTAAAAAATTCAAAACTTTTCAAGTTTTCTTTACAAGTAATGAACTTTGTCGTGTGTTAAAATCTGAGTATAACAGTTTTTATTTTTCTTTCCCTCATTAGCATCAGTCGATGTGATTAGGAGACAGTGGTTGTTAAACAATTGATCCTATCATGTTCATGTTTTCAATGAAATAAAGCCAACCTTCAGACTTTAACATCACAATTATCAAACAAATGTTACCATGCATAATTTTATACACCATCCTTTTAAACATCTTCCCTTTTCCATCTATTGTCCTCATGGCCCATCATCATGTCACTCAGAATTACATAATTAATAAGTAACTCTAAGCATTTAATGCTAAACATTTATGGGAAGATGTTCTTGTGATAATTCTCTTCCAATTGTAATGAAAATTGCTATCCGGTTTGTTTATTTGTTTTCCTGCATTACAGTGCTGCCACATTTTGTAATTCATACAGAGCAACCGAGATCTTAAGACTTCTTAAGGTACCTTATCATTAAGGCTGCCACCAGTTAGAATATGTCAAGGCAGACAGATGTCTAAATTAATGTATAGTAAATGTTAAACAATTTGTGTATATTTTCCAATGTGTCTTTAGTAGCACCTTTTCTAGCCATACATTATGATACACTGTTCACTTCTGCCTTGAAAGTCTTTGTGCTGCTTGTGTAAGATTTGCATTTAGTTAATGCTAGTGGAGCTTTCATTGTGGGAGCCCATGTCCCTTCTGTAAATGGACTATCCCCATTTGCTTAAGAAACCACAATGAAATAATTTATTTAATTAGTTAAAAAACTCATTTCCCTTGTTTTTGCCTAGTCATTCAGTGGTAGTAATTGATAAGATCATTCTGAGGAATAACAGTTTTGGGTCTCCCTTTATATATTCTCCATATAGATCAAAATGGCTCAGCAGTAGGATAGTAAGATAACAGTTATATGATTTTTGACAGATATGGAGTTTTTTTTTTTTTTTTTGTAATTCTATTTCTAAGGGACCTGGTAACCCATTTAACCCTTAATTAATGTCTTAAAGTAATAGGTAGTGGGAGGATTAAGGGGGGACGCTAACATCCTTACAAATATAATTAATGATCAAGCTGTCTAACTGTTCTGCCTGTCTAGATATTCAACTGGCTGGCTATTTAGTTGTTTGTCTACCTGCCTGCCTGCCTACCTACCTACTTAACCTTTATAGATAAATAAAAATAACACTGAGCTATACAAAGGGAAAATTCAGTAAGCTATCAAGTATCAGACAATATTGCCTGCTCCCATAATACTATAATGCTGCATATGTACTTAGTCTGGACCACATGTTCACTATACTCTACAGTGTCTGGGATTTAATTTTATAGGATTCTTTCTTACTATTGAGTGTATACCTTAATCTTTCTACACATTTAAGATGTGAAGTGTAGTGGGGAAAGCACCTTAACAAAGACTGACCTGAGAAATCTTATCTGGAGGTGTCATTTTCAGTTACGTGTCTGCTAGTTTAAAGATTGTTATATATACGACAGCTGTTACGCCTTTAGGTTATAAATGTGCAGATCTGAGTATGAATCCCTCCAGTGACCTTTTAATTTTGAGTAAGCTGGTTAACTTTTAGTCATTTCAGGTCACCCCTAAAAGTACGAGATTATAAATAATTTCAAAATATCCTTCATTGCGGCCATTTCAGTATAAGCAATCTGCCATCAGGTGCTCGTTTTCTTCAGCTTTGGAGCAAAAACGAAGGTCATCGATATGTCAATGAACTGTTAATGGGACAGATGATACAGTACCTCTCTTTTTCTACAGTAAACTACATGCTGATTTTGTCTTCCTCATGTTTTGAGAAATTATTCTGGTCTGCCTTAATTCTCAAATTGTTTTTGTTCACCACTTTCCAGTTAAAATATAACCTATAGTACAATTTACTTATCACAGAAGGTTATTGTTACATGGAACTCTTGCTGCTTGAAGTTGATTATTTCTTTGGTGTGGTTCTCATTGTAACTTTTTTCTTCCCATTGGTTTGCTTAGAAATAAAAATTAAAAGCAAATGAAAAAAACATTTTTGCAGGTCTAGGAGTTGTAGGGTCATAGGTACTCTACTGAGTTCAGCAATTACATTGAACAAGCTCTCTTCACTTAGAAGGCAAATTTGGGGCTTTCACACCTGCACAGTATTTGAAAATTGAAAAGTGGGATGCACAGCAAGCTGGGTGTTTTTGACCTCCTTCTCTCCTGTTAACTTTTTAAAATGTCTATTAATCTGTGGACTAAGATGTTGCTATATCATAGCTACATATTAATATATTTCAATCTTTTGGATATGATTTTCATTCCTGAGAACTTAAAATTTTGTCCTTGTATATATGTACACAAATATGCGTTCCTACATATGAGAGGTATGATACTAAAAAAATGGGATACAAATATACATTTTTTATAAAACATAATGTCATGTTTTCTGTATAACTGAATAAATAACAGAGTGGACATTTTGCAGAGAAAAACAGAGTGTGGGTTTATGTGTGCCTGCGGGCACACTGTGTGCATGTGAATATTTTGTGTCCAAGATGTGGATGTCAAGAAATTCACATTGGAAGTGAAGCTTGAAAGGAGAATCTTTTGGCATCAATGCTGAGAAGATGTAAAAAGGGTTATGGTCAGTAAGACGCAATCATAATTCTTTGTAGTACATGGAGCTTGAACTGCTTTAATGTACTGCAAAAGTTAGAGAAAAATAATAGGACGGCTGTTTTACAGCTTTGAAAGCTGTAATACCTTTTCTGTTATACTGAGAATTGCTACCACAGAGCAGTGGATGATTCTAAACTTTAAAATAAGTCAAAAACAATTCCACTAAAAAAGAAAGGCTGAATGAAATAAGCTTTTAATGTTTTATTTTTTTTTTCATTCCCACTGCTGTTCTGTGGTGTCCTCTGACTCTTGTTAAGGCACTACTGAGGGACTAGTGCTTAATGAGGTAATTAACAAATGCTCTCTAAGCAACTTCAGGATGTCAGAAAGGTGCATAACAAACCTGTTATTTTTTTCAGCTTTGGAGCATAGTCAGGGCATTCAATACAGTACATAATAATATCACATTCTTTTTTTATTTTCGTCAAAATAATTTATTTCATTTAAGTTGGAATTAAAAAAAAATATTAGAATAAAAGGAAACATTTTACAAATTGAATATTATAGTACAATTTCCAAAAAAGAAAACAGTGATAAAACAAACTGTTTACATTATATACAAGTTGCCTGAAACAAAGGTATTTTCAATTAATATGTTATAGCTAAAGATTTATCAGATTCTTATAGAACACTGTAGAATTAGTAGGAAGAAATTCAGCAGAACATAAGTAACCTTCAGTAACTAACTGTCTTTCGGCTTTTCCCGGTTAGGGGTCGCCACAGCGGAACTCCGGTCCGATAATGATTGGCGGTAGATTTTTACGCCCTGGCTTGCCAGGCCTAATGCACAACCTTCAATGAAGGAATGCCCATTCACGCATGTCGACAAACAGCAGACGCTCTAACTGAGAGTCGAACGTGCCACGTCTAACTGTGAGGCGACAACACTACCGCAGCACCACCACCGCAGTACATAAGTAGCCTTCAGTAAGAGAGGTAAAATAAAAAGAAGGGAAAGAAAAAAATAGAGGAGTGGAAGGAATACTAAGTCTATGTAAATCACTGTTGTATTTTAGCCCGCCTCTTAAAAGGAGCTAAGCACCAATAAGCTCCTACCACTTTTCTGAACTTAGACATATAAACTGAATTTTCATTCCTTAAATGAAAAATTGGAGGACACAGTCCATTTTATTAAAGTATAATTTGTAACCACCAAACCTGTTAGTAACATAAAATAATTAAGTAACAATCCATGACTGGGTGTACATTGGGATTTACCCACGGCTAGTGTGGTTTGATCACAATGGTGAAGACTGCTCAAACAAAGCCAACTGTGGGCAAAGCCCGATATACTCACACCTAGAACTGGATTGTTGCTTTTACATAATGACATTATTTAGGAATGAAATTGCTTACCTTTCTCAAATAATGTCTTTGTATAATGGTGCTACAGCGTTCCTCTGTGTTCTTGTTTGCTGATGTATTTGTTAATGCATATGGGACTTACTTTCTAACGCTAGCACTGTATATCAGTACAGTGCAGGAGAAGCAACACAGAAATGAGAATCTCCGTTACTGTTTTTTGTATTTTTTTTTTTTTTTTTTTTTTTTTAACACTGTTGAGATTTTCTGAGGGGACAGTATAGAAATATAAAGAGTATCATGTGCATTTCTGATTGCTTCATTTTGTAGAACATTCCTTTTTTCCTTGTATTTTGCTCTGTCCTTCAGCATATACCAAGAGAAAGTCTGGCCACTCAGTAGTACTTCTGCAGCTGGACATTCTTCTGTTGGCATATGCTTGATTTCCAACAGGCATGCTGGTTGGGCCATGCAATCAGTATGCTCAGATCTGAATACCAGTGAGCAGTCATTGCATAATTATTGTTATATGATAAAGAAAATACAATTAATAAAAGAATGTTTGTGGTCGCCAGACATGGTAGAGTGAAACTTGTGTAAGGAAGTGCGATGAAAAGCAAATGGTACAGTACAGTATGAGTAAATACACTTATAAGCCTAGATTTTTTATGAAGCTGTCTGAAGTATTATTACTGTCATCATCCTAAACTGATGCCTGCATGAACCTAAGTGTTCGTTCCCTGAGCAGATTTAGAGCTGTGATCACTTTGTGTTTGTGTGTGTGTGTGTGTGTGTGTGTGTGTGTGTGTGTGTGTGTGTGTGTATGTGTGTGTGTATCTACTGAAACAAGAGATGGAGCTCTAAAACTGGTGTAGTTTGAGCTGGAACTTGCACTACCTTTGTATGAGGCGAACCAACGCTTTGTGCAGAGTCTAACCTCCATTTCTGTTTCACTTTTCGTTTTATTCCGAACTTGCACTACCATGCCTTAAGAAGTTTCACCTCAAAAAGATTTAAAACACATTGCTTATTAGGATGTCAGTGTGTGTATAACACTGCACTGAAGACAAACCAAAATCATAAACTATTAAATGAGATGTAATGTTACCTTCATTTTTGTTGCTCTGCTATTACAAAAGCTGATGCAAAACAGGAGAAAAAAGCAAATCTAGACTTTATTAATGCACATTTCCATATGCATTAAACACTGGTCCCATAAAATAATGTATTATGCTTATATCTTGGTCATATGGAAAATAGAATCTCCCTCATACATTAAGTGGTAATAAAGCAACATTGTTATCTTTCAAGTTATATTAAATACTCAGGGCAAAATGAATGTGCACAAGGCAGAAATACCATTGGTATTAAGTTGCCAAAAGAAGAAATTGCCCGTGTAGATAGAAAACAGGTGTCTTTTGATAAGGTATCATTATGCAGAAGGGGACAAAGAAGATTAAAATAAAAATCATATACTTTGTCAAAAAATGGAGTAGGCCTCTTCAAGTTCCTCATTTTACTTTAAGCAATGTCTTTATGCACATATTTGAAGACTTTACTCAATGTTAAGAATGCTTCTTTCACTATATATATATATATATATATATATATATATATATATATATATATATATATATATATATATCACTCTGACGATGATACCAGTTATCAGGACTCAAAATTATACAAACATATACATGTGCACATACAAAACATGGTAAACATTAAATGCAACACTAACATGAGATGTATTGTGATCATAATCATAATTCTTACAAAGATACTATGACACTGGAAAAAAAGAGGGTGCTCAATTAAAGGGTTCACTTACTACAAGAATTAATGTTCCCAAACATTCTGCAAAAACCCTTCCTTAACAGTTTATTTTTGAATCTTATGAAATTGCCAACTTTTGAGAGACATTGCATTCCCATGCTGCTGGTTTAATCAGTGAATGATGCTGTCTTGCTGGCGGATTTCAGTTCAGGAAGGAACTACTACAGTGTAACCCTTAGGGTTACCTGATAAATACGTAGCAGAAAACACACTGAAAACAATCCTGCCTCTGGAAACCAGACCTTATCCACTGGTAGGCAAACCTGCATTCAGAGGGCATTCAAATTGGCTTTCTTTGACTTTGTGTGTGTGAATGCCCCAACATAACACAACAGGTGTTCAGGCTCAAACCCTGCACATTTGTTTCAGGGTAAGAAGAGTCTAAAGTCCCCAACCACCACCATTTCTGAACTTTGTTCAGATTTGTTTTTCTAACAGTTGTGAGCTATGGTGAGAAGTGAGAACTGAAGTTGTATTCCCCAGTTGTGGTGAGAAGTGAGAACTGAAGTTGTATTCCCCAGTTGTGGTAAGAAGTGAGAACTGAAGTTGTATTCCCCAGTTGTGGTGAGAAGTGAGAACTGAAGTTGTATACCCCAGTTGTGGTGAGAAGTGAGAACTGAAGTTGTATTCCCCAGTTGTGGTGAGAAGTGAGAACTGAAGTTATATTCCCCAGTTGTGGTAAGAAGTGAGAACTGAAGTTGTATTTCCCAGTTGTGGTGAGAAGTGAGAACTGAAGTTGTATTCCCCAGTTGTGGTGAGAATTGAGAACTGAAGTTGTATTCCCTAGTTGTGGTGAGAAGTGAGAACTGAGGTTGTATTCCCCAGTTGTGGTGAGAAGTGAGAACTGAAGTTGTATTCCCCAGTTGTGGTGAGAAGTGAGAACTGAAGTTGTATTCCCCAGTTGGGGTGAGAAGTGAGAACTGAAGTTGTATTCGCCAGCTGTGGTGAGACGTGAGAACTCAAGTTGTATTCCCCAGTTGTGGTGAGAAGTGAGAACTGAAGTTGTATTCCCCAGCTGTGGTGAGACGTGAGAACTGAAGTTGTATTCCCCAGTTGTGGTGAGAAGTGAGAACTGAAGTTGTATTCCCCAGTTGTGGTGAGAAGTGAGAACTGAAGTTGTATTCCCCAGTTGCGGTGAGAAGTGAGAACTGAAGTTGTATTCCCCAGTTGTGGTGAGAAGTGAGAACTGAAGTTGTATTCCTCAGTTGTGGTGAGAAGTGAGAACTAAAGTTGTATTCCCCAGTTGTGGTGAGAAGTGAGAACTGAGGTTGTATTCCCCAGTTGTGGTGAGAAGTGAGAACTGAAGTTGTATTTCCCAGTTGTGGTGAGAAGTGAGAACTGAGGTTGTATTCCTCAGTTGTGGTGACAAGTGAGAAATGAAGTTGTATTCCCCAGTTGTGGTGATAAGTGAGAAATGAAGTTGTATTCCCCAGCTGTGGTGAGACGTGAGAACTGAAGTTGTATTCCCCAGTTGTGGTGAGAAGTGAGAACTGAAGTTGTATTCCCCAGTTGTGGTGAGAAGTGAGAACTGAGGTTGTATTCCCCAGTTGTGGTGAGAAGTGAGAACTGAAGTTGTATTCCCCAGTTGTGGTGAGAAGTAAGAACTGAAGTTGTATTCCCCAGTTGTGGTGAGAAGTGAGAACTGAAGTCGTATTCCCCAGCTGTGGTGAGACGTGAGAACTGAAGTTGTATTCCCCAGTTGTGGTGAGAAGTAAGAACTGAAGTTGTATTCCCCAGTTGTGGTGAGAAGTGAGAACTGAAGTTGTATTCCTCAGTTGTGGTGAGAAGTGAGAATTGAAGTTGTATTCCCCAGTTGTGGTGAGAAGTGAGAACTGAGGATGTATTCCCCAGTTGTGGTGAGAAGTGAGATCTGAAGTTGTATTTCCAAGTTGTGGTGAGAAGTGAGAACTGAGGTTGTATTCCTCAGTTGTGGTGACAAGTGAGAAATGAAGTTGTATTCCCCAGTTGTGGTGATAAGTGAGAAATGAAGTTGTATTCCCCAGCTGTGGTGAGATGTGAGAACTGAAGTTGTATTCCCCAGTTGTGGTGAGAAGTGAGAACTGAAGTTGTATTCCCCAGTTGTGGTGAGAAGTGAGAACTGAGGTTGTATTCCCCAGTTGTGGTGAGAAGTGAGAACTGAAGTTGCATTCCCCAGTTGTGGTGAGAAGTGAGAACTGAAGTTGTATTCCCCAGTTGTGGTGAGAAGTGAGAACTGAAGTTGTATTCCCCAGCTGTGGTGAGACATGAGAACTGAAGTTGTATTCACCAGTTGTGGTGAGAAGTGAGAACTGAAGTTGTATTCCCCAGTTGTGGTGAGAAGTGAGAACTGAAGTTGTATTCCTCAGTTGTGGTGAGAAGTGAGAACTGAAGTTGTATTCCCCAGTTGTGGTGAGACGTGAGAACTGAAGTTGTATTTCCCGAGTTGTGGTGAGACGTGAGAACTGAAGTTGTATTCCCCAGTTGTGGTGAGAAGTGAGAACTGAAGTTGTATTCCCCAGTTGTGGTGAGAAGTGAGAACTGAAGTTGTATTCCCCAGTTGTGGTGAGAAGTGAGAACTGAAGTTGTATTCCCCAGTTGTGGTGAGAAGTGAGAACTGAGGTTGTATTCCCCAGTTGTGGTAAGAAGTGAGAACTGAGGTTGTATTCCCCCTTTGTGGTGAGAAGTGAGAACTGAAGTTGTATTCCCCAGTTGTGGTGAGACGTGAGAATTGAAGTTGTATTCCCCAGTTGTGGTGAGAAGTGAGAACTGAAGTTGTATTCCTCAGTTGTGGTGAGAAGTGAGAAGTGAAGTTGTATTCCCCAGTTGTGGTGAGAAGTGAGAACTGAAGTTGTATTCCCCAGTTGTGGTGAGAAGTGAGAACTGAAGTTGTATTCCCCAGTTGTGGTAAGAAGTGAGAAATGAAGTTGTATTCCCCAGTCGTGGTGAGACGTGAAAATTTAAGTTGTATTCCCCAGTTGTGGTGAGAAGTGAGAAGTGAAGTTGTATTCCCCATTTGTGGTGAGAAGTGAGAACTGAAGTTGTATTCCCCAGTTGTGGTGAGAAGTGAGAAATGAAGTTGTATTCCCCAGTTGTGGTGAGAAGTGAGAAATGAAGTTGTATTCCTCAGTTGTGGTGAGAAGTGAGAACTGAAGTTGTATTCCCCAGTTGTGGTGAGACGTGAGAACTGAAGTTGTATTCCCCAGTTGTGGTGAGACGTGAGAATTGAAGTTGTATTCCCCAGTTGTGGTGAGAAGTGAGAACTGAAGCTGTATTCCCCAGTTGTGGTGAGAAGTGAGAACTGAAGTTGTATTCCCCAGTTGTGGTGAGAAGTGAGAACTGAAGTTGTATTCCCCAATTGTGGTGAGAAGTGAGAAATGAAGTTGTATTCCTCAGTTGTGGTGAGAAGTGAGAACTGAAGTTGTATTCCCCAGTTGTGGTGAGTGTTGAGAACTGAAGTTGTATTCCCCAGTTGTGGTGAGACATGAGAACTGAAGTTGTATTCCCCAGTTGTGGTGAGAAGTGAGAACTGAAGTTGTATTCCCCAGTTGTAATGAGAAGTGAGAACTGAAGTTGTATTCCCCAGTTGTGGTGAGAAGTGAGAACTGAAGTTGTATTCCCCAGTTGTGGTGAGAAGTGAGAAATGAGGTTGTATTCCCCAGTTGTGGTGAGAATTGAGAACTGAGGTTGTATTCCCCAGTTATGGTGAGAAGTGAGAACTGAAGATGCATTCCCTAGCTGTGGTGAGATGTGAGAACAGAAGTTGTATTCCCCAGTTGTGGTGAGAAGTGAGAACTGAAGTTGTATTCCCCAGTTGCGGTGAGAAGTGGGAACTGAAGTTGTATTCCCCAGTTGTGGTGAGAAGTGAGAAGTGAAGTTGTATTCCCCAGTTGTGGTGAGAAGTGAGAACTGAAGTTGTATTCCCCAGTTGTGGTGAGAAGTGAGAACTGAAGTTGTATTCCCCAGTTGTGGTGAGAAGTGAGAACTGAAGTTGTATTCCCCAGTTGTGGTGAAAAGTGAGATCTGAAGTTGTATTCCCCAGTTGTGGTGAGAAGTGGGAACTGAAGTTGTATTCCCAAGTTGTGGTGAGAAGTGAGAACTGAAGTTGTATTCCCCAGTTGTGGTGAGAAGTGAGAATTGAAGTTGTATTCCCCAGTTGTGGTGAGAAGTGAGAACTGAGGATGTATTCCCCAGTTGTGGTGAGAAGTGAGATCTGAAGTTGTATTTCCAAGTTGTGGTGAGAAGTGAGAACTGAGGTTGTATTCCTCAGTTGTGGTGACAAGTGAGAAATGAAGTTGTATTCCCCAGTTGTGGTGATAAGTGAGAAATGAAGTTGTATTCCCCAGCTGTGGTGAGATGTGAGAACTGAAGTTGTATTCCCCAGTTGTGGTGAGAAGTGAGAACTGAAGTTGTATTCCCCAGTTGTGGTGAGAAGTGAGAACTGAGGTTGTATTCCCCAGTTGTGGTGAGAAGTGAGAACTGAAGTTGCATTCCCCAGTTGTGGTGAGAAGTGAGAACTGAAGTTGTATTCCCCAGTTGTGGTGAGAAGTGAGAACTGAAGTTGTATTCCCCAGCTGTGGTGAGACATGAGAACTGAAGTTGTATTCACCAGTTGTGGTGAGAAGTGAGAACTGAAGTTGTATTCCCCAGTTGTGGTGAGAAGTGAGAACTGAAGTTGTATTCCTCAGTTGTGGTGAGAAGTGAGAACTGAAGTTGTATTCCCCAGTTGTGGTGAGACGTGAGAACTGAAGTTGTATTTCCCGAGTTGTTCTGAGACGTGAGAACTGAAGTTGTATTCCCCAGTTGTGGTGAGAAGTGAGAACTGAAGTTGTATTCCCCAGTTGTGGTGAGAAGTGAGAACTGAAGTTGTATTCCCCAGTTGTGGTGAGAAGTGAGAACTGAAGTTGAATTCCCCAGTTGTGGTGAGAAGTGAGAACTGAGGTTGTATTCCCCAGTTGTGGTAAGAAGTGAGAACTGAGGTTGTATTCCCCCTTTGTGGTGAGAAGTGAGAACTGAAGTTGTATTCCCCAGTTGTGGTGAGACGTGAGAATTGAAGTTGTATTCCCCAGTTGTGGTGAGAAGTGAGAACTGAAGTTGTATTCCTCAGTTGTGGTGAGAAGTGAGAAGTGAAGTTGTATTCCCCAGTTGTGGTGAGAAGTGAGAACTGAAGTTGTATTCCCCAGTTGTGGTGAGAAGTGAGAACTGAAGTTGTATTCCCCAGTTGTGGTAAGAAGTGAGAAATGAAGTTGTATTCCCCAGTCGTGGTGAGACATGAAAATTTAAGTTGTATTCCCCAGTTGTGGTGAGAAGTGAGAAGTGAAGTTGTATTCCCCATTTGTGGTGAGAAGTGAGAACTGAAGTTGTATTCCCCAGTTGTGGTGAGAAGTGAGAACTGAAGTTGTATTCCCCAGTTGTGGTGAGAAGTGAGAAATGAAGTTGTATTCCTCAGTTGTGGTGAGAAGTGAGAACTGAAGTTGTATTCCCCAGTTGTGGTGAGACGTGAGAACTGAAGTTGTATTCCCCAGTTGTGGTGAGACGTGAGAATTGAAGTTGTATTCCCCAGTTGTGGTGAGAAGTGAGAACTGAAGCTGTATTCCCCAGTTGTGGTGAGAAGTGAGAACTGAAGTTGTATTCCCCAGTTGTGGTGAGAAGTGAGAACTGAAGTTGTATTCCCCAATTGTGGTGAGAAGTGAGAAATGAAGTTGTATTCCTCAGTTGTGGTGAGAAGTGAGAACTGAAGTTGTATTCCCCAGTTGTGGTGAGTGGTGAGAACTGAAGTTGTATTCCCCAGTTGTGGTGAGACATGAGAACTGAAGTTGTATTCCCCAGTTGTGGTGAGAAGTGAGAACTGAAGTTGTATTCCCCAGTTGTAATGAGAAGTGAGAACTGAAGTTGTATTCCCCAGTTGTGGTGAGAAGTGAGAACTGAAGTTGTATTCCCCAGTTGTGGTGAGAAGTGAGAACTGAGGTTGTATTCCCCAGTTGTGGTGAGAATTGAGAACTGAGGTTGTATTCCCCAGTTATGGTGAGAAGTGAGAACTGAAGATGCATTCCCTAGCTGTGGTGAGATGTGAGAACAGAAGTTGTATTCCCCAGTTGTGGTGAGAAGTGAGAACTGAAGTTGTATTCCCCAGTTGCGGTGAGAAGTGGGAACTGAAGTTGTATTCCCCAGTTGTGGTGAGAAGTGAGAAGTGAAGTTGTATTCCCCAGTTGTGGTGAGAAGTGAGAACTGAAGTTGTATTCCCCAGTTGTGGTGAGAAGTGAGAACTGAAGTTGTATTCCCCAGTTGTGGTGAGAAGTGAGAACTGAAGTTGTATTCCCCAGTTGTGGTGAAAAGTGAGATCTGAAGTTGTATTCCCCAGTTGTGGTGAGAAGTGGGAACTGAAGTCGTATTCCCAAGTTGTGGTGAGAAGTGAGAACTGAAGTTGTATTCCCCAGTTGTGGTGAGAAGTGAGGACTGAGGTTGTATTCCCCAGTTGTGGTGAGAAGTGAGAACTGAAGTTGTATTTCCCAGTTGTGGTGAGAAGTGAGAACTGAGGTTGTATTCCTCAGTTGTGGTGACAAGTGAGAACTGAAGTTGTATTCCCCAGTTGTGGTGATAAGTGAGAAATGAAGTTGTATTCCCCAGCTGTGGTGAGACGTGAGAACTGAAGTTGTATTCCCCAGTTGTGGTGAGAAGTGAGAACTGAAGTTGTATTTCCCAGTTGTGGTGAGAAGTGAGAACTGAGGTTGTATTCCTCAGTTGTGGTGACAAGTGAGAACTGAAGTTGTATTCCCCAGTTGTGGTGATAAGTGAGAAATGAAGTTGTATTCCCCAGCTGTGGTGAGACGTGAGAACTGAAGTTGTATTCCCCAGTTGTGGTGAGAAGTGAGAACTGAAGTTGTATTCCCCAGTTGTGGTGAGAAGTGAGAACTGAAGATGTATTCCCCAGTTGTGGTGAGAAGTGAGAAATTAAGTTGTATTCCTCAGTTGTGGTGAGAAGTGAGAACTGAAGTTGTATTCCCCAGTTGTGGTGAGAAGTGAGAACTGAAGTGGTATTCCCCAGTTGTGGTGAGAAGTGAGAACTGAAGTTGTATTCCCCAGTTGTGGTGAGATTGAGAACTGAAGTTGTATTCCCCAGTTGTGGTGAGAAGTGAGAACTGAAGTTGTATTCCCCAGTTGTGGTGAGAAGTGAGAAGTGAAGTTGTATTCCCCAGTTGTGGTGAGAAGTGAGAAGTGAAGTTGTATTCCCCAGTTGTGGTGAGAAGTGAGAAGTGAAGTTGTATTCCCCAGTTGTGGTGAGAAGTGAGAACTGAAGTTGTATTCCCCAGTTGTGGTGAGAAGTGAGAACTGAAGTTGTATTCCCCAGTTGTGGTGATAAGTGAGAACTGAAGTTGTTTTCCCCAGTGGTGAGAAATGAGAACTGAAGTTGTATTCCCCAGTTGTGGTGAGAAGTGAGAACTGAAGTTGTATTCCCCAGTTGTGGTGAGAAGTGAGAACTGAAGTTGTATTCCCCAGTTGTGGTGAGAAGTGAGAAATGAAGTTGTATTCCCCAGTTGTGGTGAGATGTGAGAACTGAAGTTGTATTCCCCAGTTGTGGTGAGAAGTGAGAACTGAAGTTGTATTCCCCAGTTGTGGTGAGACATGAGAACTGAAGTTGTATTCCCCAGTTGTGGTGAGAAGTGAGAAATGAAGTTGTATTCCTCAGTTGAGGTGAGAAGTGAGAACTGAAGTTGTATTCCCCAGTTGTGGTGAGAAGTGAGAACTGAAGTTGTATTCCCCAGTTGTGGTGAGAAGTGAGAACTGAAGTTGTATTCCCCAGTTGTGGTGAGAAGTGAGAACTGAAGTTGTATTCCCCAGTTGTGGTGAGAAGTGAGAACTGAAGTTGTATTCCCCAGTTGTGGTGAGAAGTGAGAAGTGAAGTTGTATTCCCCAATTGTGGTGAGAAGTGAGAAGTGAAGTTGTATTCCCCAGTTGTGGTGAGAAGTGAGAACTGAAGTTGTATTCCCCAGTTGTGGTGAGAAGTGAGAACTGAAGTTGTATTCCCCAGTTGTGGTGAGAAGTGAGAACTGAAGTTGTATTCCCCCATTGTGGTGAGAAGTGAGAAATGAAGTTGTATTCCCCAGTTGTGGTGAGAAGTGCGAACTGAAGTTGTATTCCCCAGTTGTGGTGAGAAGTGAGAACTGAAGTTGTATTCCCCCATTATTGGCTTTGTTTGTCCAGCTCTTTTGTGCTAAGAGGTTGAGAGCTATCTAAATGATAGCCATTAAGTTTCAGTCTTCCTACTTTTCAAGCTGCTGATTTAGCATAGTGGTATGTTGCACTGACTGTAGTGCATACGGTTCCGGGTTCAAGACATGCATGGTGGTTACACAGCATTTTATTCTAGCAACTTTCCAAAATTATACAAGCAATGTTTAAAATGAGTCCCTGTTTTTTGGGCTTTTGCCCCCCCCCCCCAATAAATGTTGGCTTTTTCCAGATTTCATGTCCTGCAAAGTTCAGAGATACGGCTGTGTGTCGAGTACATTTTCCAAGGAGCTGAGAGCTGCAGGGGAACTAAAGTTTAGTGCTGCTTATGCTTAGTCTGCTTATGTTGTTAATAGCACAACAGGTAGTGTACTTTCTTTTGTTGCAGAAGGCTGTGGGTTCTTCTCCCACAGTATGTAGTTGTATTGCTGATACTGTACTGTGTTGTAAGGGGGGGGGGGGTGGCGGATGCTGTAGTACTTTTTGGTGAAGATATCTAGTAGTAACTATGAACCAGTTATCAGTTTGCCATCCATTCCCTATTGCAATATTACTAGCGTTTCACTTTTTTTAAAGCAACATAGGCAATTTATTCCTCAAGGGCAACAGGCACTTTATTTGTAGAGGAAACAATGAAATATAAAGTTGTTTGCTAGCAGCAACCTCTTCATTAGTTACAGATTTCTTTAATGTGGAATTGTGTCGATGGCTTTTACTAGTTCAGAAATTGTGCATATTTACTGATAGTGGTGGACTGTAGAAGTTTGAGTAGACTTTTATGATGGAAATGTTCTGAATTGGGCTGTTTTGTCATTATTGGTGCATGCATTTTGTTTCATTGTTTACTGGAAAAATGTTCAAAACAATACATTTAAAATGTTGTCTAACAACTATACTGTATTGTACAAGGAATATAATTTAATACAACCAGGAAGGTGTATCAAAGAGCACGTGTATGTTCCATGTGCAAGGGGCCTATGATTTGAAAACAGGACAAAATTAATCTTTATCTGCCACTGGCAAAATGTATTTTCTTTGAATGTGGGTTTCAATGCTGTTTCAATGAATGTGAGTTTCAAGGACAGAGAAGTTTTAATGCTAAGTCTAGTTTCATTGTAAGACTGCATTGCTTTGTTTAGCAGATATTTATTGGTGTTCATGCTGTAAAATGCAAAATAAAACTTTTCTGGCAAATCATTTAGGAATGAAATCACTAAATAATGACAGACATTAAGTTTCAGATGTCATAACCTTCAGAAAAATGCATGCAAAATGCAAGCAAGACCTGTTATTCTGCCAACTGTGCTAAGTTTATACAAGATCAATTTTTAGTACTGTTTGTATGTTCCCCCAATATATTTGGCCTTGTCCAGATTTCTTGCATTAAGAGGTTGAGAGGTACGTTCAAATAAATCACTTTATAGAATTAGGAATATCCAAACCTCTCAACTGTTCCCAATTTTGGCTCAAAATGTTGCTCCCCCCTAATAATCCCTCCACAAAATAGCAATTTTGGAAGAAAACGTGGAGGCTTTACAATTATAAATAACTAATGATCAGAGTTATACATTACTTTTATTTCAGAAATGCATGTAGAATCTCTAATTTTGTCAGCTGCTCAAGTTAACAGTGCTCATATTAAAATGGTGTCCCTTCTTTGACAGGTTCCCAGCTGTATTGTCTGGCAATTTTATATTTTTGCATCACATTTTTGGTCCGTTTTTCATAAAATTGCGGTTTTCTGGTGAATTAGTGGCAAATTGTTAAAGACTGAAGTTAGAAAATAATGGCAGACATTTGAGTTTCAGATTTCCTATCTTTCAGAAAATTCGTACTAATGCAAGACCTACTACTATTCTATTATCTTTCTAAATTTGTAAGGGCAATATTTAAAAAAAAGTCTTTATTTTTGGGCCTTTGCCTCAGTTTTATTTATGGGTTTGTTGCTCTAAGAGGTTGAGAGGTATGTGTGTGTGCGTGGTAGGTAGCATACCTCTCAACTGTCCGAATTTCACATAATGTCCAGATTTTTGCCCCATATTTTTTGTCTGTTCCTCATAAATTTTGTGATTTTCTAGAAAATCATTGAAGGCTGAAGTTGCTAAATAATGGCACATTTGAGTTTCAGACTTCATGTCCTTTAGAAAAATTCATACTAGCACAAATCCTGTTATTCTAGCAACTTTCTCATACTAGCACAAATCCTGTTATTCTAGCAACTTTCTAAGTTCACAAGAGCATTATTTAATATCTGTCCCTGTTTATTTTAGGCTTTGTCCATATTTCTTGCACTAAGAGGTAGGTGGGTGTGGGTGTGTGTGTGAATGAAACACCCTAGTTAGGGGTAGCAGGTGGTTAGTAATTTGCTCAAGCTCAAAACCTGTACCTTAGTTACAGAAAACAGAAGCATGATCCTCTACCACAACTACCTTGCTGCATTTTTCAAAGAACTATCTTTCAGGTTCATTTTCAATTCAAGGAACCGAGTTTGAGTGAATCTATATTATATTACTGAAGAGGCATTACAGCCAATGTCTCTTCATCGATACTAAAAGAGAGAACTGTGAATTACGAGAATGGCCGTAGCTTGGCTGGAGAGGGGGGTAGCAGTTTGAGAGCTGTCAGTACAAATTTTGAAAATCCTAGATACACCCCTGGTCCTACTGTAAGTAAAAATAGGGCCAGAGACAGCGATTCAACTGAGCTCATTTAAATAATACAATATCTGTCATCAGAGGACCAAGTGGATCATTTGCATTTACCAGATAGATGAAGTGCCTTTCTAGCAATGCTACAGTATTTGGCAAAACCGTCTCTCTAATGACCTCTTAGAGGAGATTTTTCAGACCCTGTTATTCATGCATATTATTGTTTAGTTTTGGTGTTGAGTTTGTGTCAGATTGTCTTAAATGTGTTTTCTGTTTCTCTCAGGTGAGCTCAACATGTTTCTTTTTCTCTGTTTATTCATTTATTTCTCCCGTTATCCCTACCTTCTCAAACAGCAGTGATGAAGGCTATCCCCCCTACCCCCGTGAAGTTGCTGATATGCAATCACTGAGCCTCAGAGGCTGTCTATGCTGGCTTACCCCCTTTATGCTGTTATCAGCACTGCAGTTCTATTTTGCATATATTTTAAGATTTTGTTTTGTATATTTCTTGCAGCTATGCACAGTAACGAGTGTTGCTTCTGCCTGCAGCCTTACATGTTTGCCAGTGTAGCTAACAAGTGTTATTGCTAACTGTATTGAGTTTCAGTTGGAACTTGCACTACTTTTGTATGAGCCTGGGGCTGTAGGCGAAGTCTGTCTTCCATTTCCGTTTCACTTTTCACTTTACTCTGAGCTCGCACTACTGTGCCTTAAGAAGTTTCACTTCAAAAATAGCGAGGATACAAGTTACTGATATGATATGAATACGTTAACTGGTATTGCATCTAACTGTATCTTGGAGCATATCACACCATGTTATTGTTTTTCTTTCGGCTTTTCCCGGTTAGGGGTCGCCACAGCAGAACTCATATGAATACTAAAAAACAGTCAAAAACTATATTACACATGCTGCTGGATTATATCATTTATTATATTTAGAACTGGCTATTAAATCCAGTAACACTACTGCTTGATGAATACAAATTGCTCGAGCCTCAACTCCCCAAAACTTGATTTCCCTGCAGTACCTTTCAATGGAAATACAGTCATTGTTGGGGAAATGGGCCGCTAGATTCATAACCATTATTAACATTTAAATGATCTAATGCTTCAGGCATAAAGTCTTATATGGTAAAACTAACTGTAACACTAATTAAATGAGAGTAAAAATTAGAGCACCTACAAAGAATTAATCTGTTAAAGTAAAACATCATTCAGTGGATAAAGACTTTGTTTTATTTTAATACGTTGGCTCATGACACACTTTTTGACGAAATAAGGTTTGTAACTAGTTTAGAAGTTGGTGTGAAGGATTCAGGCTTTTGTTTCCTGTAATAAAGATATAGGGCTTGAGGCTGATGAAATTTACTAAC
>NC_056746.1:1542594863-1542607363 GCF_019279795.1 Protopterus annectens | reverse complement strand
TGGCTATCCAATGCTCAGCTCCTACTCAACCCAAGTAAGACAAAACTTCTCCTGTTCCAACCTTCCAAAGCCACCCAAAACACACCCCACTTCAACATTATCGCCAAAGACAATACCATCATCTCTCCATCAAAACACACAAAATTACTCGGTGTAGAAATCAGCAACAAACTTAGATTTGATACCCACATATCACTCACAATAAAAAAAGTTCAGAAGAAATTTGGTGCATTATATCGAAGCCCCCAATTATAAACAAGGCAACTACAATCTGTATAGCCAATTCCCAGCTAATCTCCACCCTACTCTATGCATCCCCCATACTTACCAACCTTAGACAGACAGACCTACACAAGCTGAATGCTTATTACAACAAAATTGATAAATTTGCCACTGGAACCTCCTACTGAAGCCATCATTTTATCTCCTTTAAAGAACTAAACTGGCTAGAACTCCCACAACTCCTTCAATTTAATCAATTCACCCTCGCTCATAAACTTATTAACCACCCCCTTAACATCCCTTCCCTTCAAACCCTTCTCCAAAACTATCACTCCACTAGGCCCCTAAGATCAAGCAACAAAAATCATCTCACTGTTATCAACCCCAAAAACTCAGCAGGAGAAGCCATATTTTCATGTACCATATCTAAACTTTGGAACAATCTTCCACCCTCTGTAACTACTCTACCTTCCAGCAGCCTTTTCAAGACTGCGCTCAAATTCCACTTAAATTTGCACTGGCTTTGTCCTTGTTCTAATCCCGACTAACACCCCCCCTTACCCCCACCACCTAGACTGTTAACCTAACTATACTACTGCCACTATTAACCACAGTCAGAATTAGCTAGTTGTCTTTACATACTTTAAACTCTTGTCTGACAACTTTGTTACTAATAATATAAATGACAAGAAACTATCTTAACTTGCAACATTTACTGTATATACTGTTGATAATCAATATCTTGTTATTGTATTAAAGCCAACAACTTGTAATGTTGTTTACTATTGCTGCAACGTTGTATCTCTATTTATCATGTACATGATAAGGAGCTTTTCTCCCCGGGCATCCACTGAAAAAGGACCTGCATCCAGTTGGAATTTCCCGGTAAACAAATGTAAATAAACAAATGAGGCTCTGCATGTATGTTTGTTGATGTTTGTACATTGTAATTGCCTCTCCCTCTTCAAATATCTCTGTGATGTGCTTTTGTATCTAATCTATTTTGGCAAATTATTTAGAGCATTTCTCAACACACCTCCAATAAAAAATGGGCTGCAACCTAGCTGAATATCTTAATAAACAAAATATTAATAAATAAATTGGATTAGCAAGCCCAAACTCTAAAAAGTCAAAGGCATTAATGCCTGTTGGTGCTGTTCGATGACTTTGTATGTAAGCTTAGGCTGGAGCTTTTCTCCCCGGGCTGCCGCTGAAAAT
This sequence comes from Protopterus annectens, assembly GCF_019279795.1. NCBI lineage: Eukaryota > Metazoa > Chordata > Ceratodontiformes > Protopteridae > Protopterus > Protopterus annectens. Next base: position 1,542,605,923 of record NC_056746.1, on the reverse strand, counting down.
GGGCACTGTCCCAGTCGGACCATCCCAGTAAATAAATGTAAAATAAATAAATAAGTGTTATCTTGTTTCATGTTCTTCATCTAATTGCTTATACTAAGGCGTTGCTCATTTAAAGGCACAGCATGCTAGACTGAAGGAGTAAGTTAGATGGGTGTTAGAGAAAAGTGACCAAATGGTCAAGGAGTGGATGATGGCAGACAGCTGGAGTGGAAACCAATTATTAAATAAAAAATAAAAAAATATACTAAATAAATAAAAAAATATAATATGAAGTGGCAAGTCAAAGAGATATGTGACAGAGCAGTTTAGTAGAAATACGCTTTATTATGTTCATGTCTGTTGTGTAAAAATATGTCTGTGAATAGTTGTTAAGGTCACCACAATGGTAATTCAAGTAGCTATTTGAATCAAATTGTGGAAAAGATGAAAGCATTCCACACCTGCCCACTAAACTGATGGATATCTCTCAACTGTCCAGATTTTTGCCTCATATTTTTGATCTATTCCTCATAAAATTTGTGGTTTCCCGGCAAATCACTGGGATGATCGGAGGACTGACGTCACTTAATAATGGCATACATTTGAGTTTCAGACTTCAAATCATTGAGAAAATGTATATTAATACAAATCCTATTACTCTAGCAACTTCCTATGTTTACAATAGCCATATTTAAAATATGTGCCTATTTTTTGGGCCTTTCTCCCCCCATTCTGTCAGGCTTTATCTGGATTTCTTACACTAAGATGTTGAGAGGTATGAATTGTTATTTGCACAGACTGGCCATAAGAGGTCAAAATTATTGTTCTCCATGAGTGAGTGAGTGAGTTAAAAGGAATAAATACAAGTTAGATTGTGTCGTTAATCAATACATAGTGCTTTGGTGGCAGAAATCTCAGTATGAAGAATTTACATAGCAGAGACTTTGATATTACCAGAATACATCATCTGGGTTGCTTTTAAGTTAGCAATTGTTTGTTGGTTAGTATCCTCAGTAGTTCACAGAAGAGTAACAGTTTGTCAAGTTAAAGGTCTACAGTTTTCTTAAAAGAAAAATACTGATCATTCACAAACTGTCCCCTGTTTCTATTCATTCATAATACCACTGGCATTTTAGATGCACCAGGGCCTTTCGTGAAAGATGCCATATTATTCATGAATGATGTTTTATGCATGCCTGCTGAGTTAATCCACTGCTTCTCTTTAATTTAGCATGTCTTAACTTAGGCTTCACTCTTCTGCAGCATTAGTTCCCTGCACCTATTGGAAGCATGTATACTGAAGTCTTGTGGACCATGTCCATTATACTCAGGCATAGTCTGAAGTCACGTATGGCTTCTTCAGGAAGCAAGGACAACCTTCCTTATAACTCACTGAGTCACTACTCAGCACAGGAGGGCAGCATAATTTATGAACATTATTAAATTCTTCCCTCTTAAATTTTCCAGATTTATGTGTATTCATTAATTATTTGTACAATATTTGCTTACTTGATCTTACTCAAGGCAATGTGAGAACTGCAACATATTCCAACAGGCAATGGGCAATGGGTATCAAACCAACCTGGAGAGGATGTTAGTTCATTTCAGAACAGAAAGCACATACATATGCAGATGCACACACACACGCACACACACACACACTCACACACACACACACACACACACACACACACACACACACACACACACACACTCACACAGACAAGCGCGCGCACACACACACGCACACACACATACACAAACACACACACAAACACACATGCGTGCATGCATGCACACACATACACACATACTCACACACACACAAACACACACACACTCACACAGACACACACACACACACACATACACTCACACACACAGACACACACACACACACACACACACACACACACACACACACACACACACACACACACATGCGCACATGCATGCTACCAGCAATTTAGGGGATCACCAATTCATATGTTAGCAGGTCTTTCTGATTTGAGAAAAAACTAGAAATCTTCGAGTGACCTTATTCCAGAAGGATGAAGCAATAGCAAAACTGATCGCTCGTATGGTGACTGACAATACTTATTTTTGAACCATGCTGCATTGGAATTCTTTTGTTGCTTCAAGTTTTTGTTGTCCAAGCACTTATGGATGTTGTGGTGTTATGTACCATTTCTTATTGTTTCAGAAAACAATACATCTGAAAGGGAAACCCACATAGACATAGGAAGAACATGTACAGTCTGCATAAGGACACCTCTATTGAAAATGTACCTGGGAGGTGAACAACAGACCCAAACAGTGTAAGGCAGCCGAGCATAAATCTGCATCAATGTGCCAGATGTATATTATTTAAGCTTTTAAGTGGCTTAGTTGCACTAAGTCAGGGGTATATTTATAAGAGAGGTGCAAGGAGAAAAGCTCCACAGTGGAAACATTAGGAAACTCTGGCTCCATATTACAACTGTAAGACACATTCATATGAGTCATGATATACTGAAAAATAAAGTGCAATTCAGACAAAAAAGTGAATGCCAAAACACACCTTTACACCTTTAACCCCTACCCGCATCCCTGGATGTTACAGGCTGTGCCTTCCACTCACTTGCTACTTACATACAGTACCCCTATGAGAATGGGGAATACACAGAAATGTTGCAAAACCAAGCTTAGTGTTTGTTCTCCTACATTTGCCTCTTTAGTTTCACTATTCCAAGGATCACATTTAGGGTCCTTGAAACATAAACAGGTATCCAAAAGTGTAACCACATGACGATTAATCTGAGCAAACTGTATCTGGGAATTAAGAACAAATCCACATGTAAAAAAAAAAGGAAAATATATAAACTTTAATAAGACAACATTTGTGAGGGCAAGGTTCAGAGTTGGACACTAGAACTTGACAGGCACAAAACTAACCACAGTTTGGCCATGCATTTCATACATTTGTGGATGATGTATGCAGTACATTCTTCATATACTACTACTTCATACAGCCCAGTTGATAAACATTATAGAAAGTTCTTTAAACAACTCCATTTTGCAGATATGAGTTACATCTATTAGTTGTCCTAAGGCTAGCTTACTGTAAGGTATGAAAAACAGACTGCAGCATAAAGACACTGTGTGTCCTAAATCTGCAGACATTTTCAACTGCACACCCAGGAGATTAAGAGTAACAGTTTTTATCTGCCATTTGTTGCAATAGTTTTCCTATTTGTATGACAAACAGTTCTCTGAGTGTTACTCAAGTTGCATTAAAACAGCACATTGGAGTATGCTTTGTACTCAGACAATCCCAGAAGTCATACTTTGTCAAATTCAGTAATTACCTTTTATTTTCTGATGTGGGCCAGGCTCTGGTTGTTTTATTTGGGAGAGTGCAATTACATATTTCATGTGAGCAGGGTTTTATATGCATATCAACACATTTCAGAATTCTGACATTTCTGTGGGAGATTATTGTTTAAATATTTTGTTTCTGTACTTATTACTGGCCATTATTTATTCCAGTCTTATCTAATAATTTCAAATCCAGTATCATTCAACTAATTTTCGGACTGACATCTGTTAAATGTTATAGAATGGATTGAAATAAAAATGAGGCTTTCTAATAAACAGGTTTGTAAGTATACATTTTAGAATTAGTACAATGTATTCTACAGTACTTACTTTACTCAGGTTATGCCTGCATATGAAATCTGTGCTGTCAGTTACTGAATTAGGCCAGTTGCTGTTTTGCTAATTGCCACTGATGTTTTTCAAGAGCTAGAAAGATATCTGTAATTAGCTTTCTCTTCTTATAAGTTGTGTTTTATTTTATTCAGCCCATGACGTATTATTCAGATTTATTTGAAACAGTGTTTTAGAAACACTTATAATTAGTTTGAATTCCAGCTCATTTTGCAGAATTATTCCTTTTGTATTTAAATACTTCAGTTTTTAGTGGGTCTATATTAGAACATCGAAGTTTCATAACTTCGAATGTTCTAATATCGACCCCTATTCAGTGAACGCTGAAAATAGTGAAGCTGCGGAACACCGAATTTCTTCCTAGGGAAGAAATTCAGTTGGCCGTTCCTGTGGCTTCGCTATGTTCAGCACTGTGGTGGAAAGTTACAGGTAGGGATCAGGTAAGTGTGCAATTGTGTGGTGTGAGGGTTAGGGTGTGGGGTAGGTGAGTTAGGGTTAGGGCGTGGGTCAGGTAAGTGTGATTGTGTGGACGTGAGGGCTAGGGTGGGGTAGGTGAGTTAGAGTTAGGGCACGGGTGAGCTGAGTGGATAGCTAGTGGTGTGTGTACAGTTTAGTTTAGGGTTAGATGTAGGATTTTAGGTGTATGTGTGTGGATTGCTGTTTGTTTGGTGTGTTTGTGTTGTGCATATGTGTGCCGGAACAGCAAATGTTTTCCCATGGGAAAAAATTCGCTGTTCAGGGGTGAATATTAGAACATTTAACATTTTAAAAAGTCGATGTTCTAATATAGACCCATTTTTTAGTAACCTTGGATTATACATTAGTGGGACTTTATTTTTTTTATTTATATTCAATGCTATTCATTAAGGTAAGTACATATATTTCATTTTATCTTACTAAAATGTAGAAGTCCATTTGTATTTCATAATCTAAAATGTCTTCTGGTTTTACATTATATTACAGTAGGGTTAAACTCATATTTTGTTTATTTTTAAAATTAATTAAATGTGGTGGCTGCTGTGTGACTCCAGCACCTTGTCTGCTATAGTTTGCATTTCATCTTGTTTTTAATGTTGAATTAAATGTGCTACATGCTTTCTCAGTCTTCTACACGACAATGACAATACCGACTGCTCAGACATAGTTTGCCCTGTAAAATGTTGAGTAGTGTTAGAAACATTATCAGGTAATGCAAGCACTCAGGCTTACAATTTCTGACTTGTTGGAAAGCTAAATAGTTAAGAGAGTGTTATGGTTATCTAGAAAGATATGTTAATACATGAAACTGTGCAATCTCAGTTTTCTTCTTTAAAGAAAATAAAGGACATGAAATTAAGCTCCAAACATCGAACTATTTCTCAAACACTTGAGTAGGTATAAAGCTACTCTGTTAACCAGGTAAGTGAGCAAATTCGTGTGGCCCATTGTTAGCACAGCAATAAGCAAAGGGCAGATTTAATAGATGTGTATAGTTTACGGCAGCTTATCATTATCGGATGTCTTGTAACATATCACATTTTACATATTTAATTATTGTTTAATTACTTTATTATTTTCTGGTAGGGGGTCTATAAATGGCTTCAGTAAACTGTCAATATTTGTTTTATCTACCCTAGCTTTTGTGAGCACAGATGATACTTGAAAAGTGACTGAACCCATTTCACTTATCCAGTCAGTAAGTAAATAATAAATTGAAATCACACACAATATCATTTGCATACAGAACAATCATTTGTCTTATGCTTTTTATTTTTCAATTCCTGTTGCCTTAAAGAATATCATATTTATAAAGTGTGGGATACAACCTTGGGCACTGTTAAATAAAATGCAGGTGTATTTCAACAGGCATTTGAATGCTTGTGACCGGGATTTACAACACAGATGAACTTCAGAGGGTTGTCTGTTGCTTCCTTACTTGGCTACATACACATGCATTGCAAACGTTATTGGGACATTTTCAAAACAATGTCACCCATATCATAAGTAGAAATCCAGCTACCTTTCCAGAGGCCTACCTTTTCATTCTACAAGATGTTATTGTGTAACAGTGAGAGGTGAATACTGAACATATTTCTTCATTTAGGACCTTTGACGTGTCCTAATCAGAGGGCTCTCTTTCTGTTTTTTTCTTTTTTTTTTTCAGTGATTCTTTCCTCTCATTTGGAGTCTGCATTCTTAGAAGGTGGAATTATATTACTCTCTTCTCTTATGTAAAATCTTGTTATATTTACTTAAATAGGCAGAAATTAGGCTCAGCGTTAACTCAGAATCTCTGGACAGGGAGTCTAAAACACTGTTCCAGTGTTGCTTTCTTGTTTGGCTTCCTGCTAGGTTTTAAACCTATGGAAATAGGTATTTTTTATGTTGTTGCAAAATAATATTTAAATTAGATGTTTTTAAACTCAGGTATTACATAATACTGCATCAGTTTGTTTCTGTGATTGCCATTAAGTTTCATCTCTTTCAAACTACAAAGGAAACAGGATGTGAAATTCCCAAAGGCATCATAATGGTTCAGGGGCAGGGAAAGAAAGCAAATGTAAAGGACAGTACATTTTGGCGATCTAAAGTAGACCCCGAATTCCAATAAACTCAATGGGTGAAAAGAACAGTGCTATAAATATTTATATGTATGTACTTTTCTTTGGACACAAATCTTAAAAATTGATGGTTGTGATTATTAAAATGCTATGATGAAAAGTTCCGGTGAAAGAATCTTGAAATTTCATTCACACCCAGTGTATTTTGTACTGAGAAAATGGAATGCAATAGAAATGCCACATACGAGAAGAACCTATCAGTCAAAGTACATCATACATAAGTGTGTGTTGTGAGTGTGTGTGTTTTTGCATGTGTGTGTGTGTGTGTGTGTGTGTGTGTGTGTGTGTGTGTGTGTGTGTGTGTGTGTATATATATATATCTAGAGAGAGAGAGAGAGAGAGAGAGAGAAAGAAACAGATATTTATGTAACAATTATTTTATTTGGAGGAAAAGAGAATGTTTGGTTATATGTTTGGGGGTAAACTCCAAAACAAAGAGGTAATGCTTCCACTCTATTGGGCATTAGGCTACACCTTAAGTACTGTGAGCAGTTGTGAAGGCCGTAGAAAGAAAATTACATCCTGCTGTGGGACTCATTCCAGAAGAAAGCCTCCAGAAAGGTATATTTAATATAGAGGAAAGTATATGACTGAAGACTGAAGAAGCTGAAGCACATCCAACTAGAGAGATGTGGGGGTGGAGATACCGTGGACAAGATCATAGCAGAGATAAAAGAGAGGTCACGCTAAACTAGGAAGACAGAGATGGAGGAGAGGTCTCAGGCAGCTGATCATAAAGAGAAGCTCTTCTTTTTATCTATTAAAGTACTTCTTCAAAGAGAGGCACACAGACCTATGAAACACACTGTTAGAATAAGTAGTGCAAAGGGAATGCAGAGATACATCCTAAATCTATTCAATAGATTGTGAAAAGGTAAGGGGGAATGCAAAGATGGAGGGAAGGCAAAATATTATATGCATGTAAAGGGCAGACTACACAGGCTTACTGTCTCCTTCTGCCATCTAGCTGACATAATGCAATGTAACAGAGCCACTGAAATAAATAATTGAAGGGCCTAAGCACTAAGGCAACAGTAACAGCCTGGAACTGCATGCATAATCTATGCATTGTGTAACATTTTTATAAGAGACTGTATGGCCAGTCGTTTCTTACATTTATTCCAATCATTGCAAATTGTACCCTATTTTAGCTGTAGACAACAGTCAATAGAAAACTAAAAATGTGTAGAAATGAACCACCTTTTTGATGATAACAAAATTAGAATCCAAATGATTTCAAATCCCATGCATTCTACAGTGCAGGCTACTTTGAGCATTAGGTTGTTATGGCCTCCTGATTCCTTAGCTTATGCTTGTCAGTCTTGCACTTGGTTTCTTTGGATGACTTAGTGAATGTTCCTTTAACAGTTGTTTCCACCATTAACAGTTCCGCTGTCTGGAAAATGACAAGGGAAGGCCCTTAACTTCAGCTGACAGGTTGTAACAAGTGGTACTGTTAAATCATTAGAACCAGTGGAAGTCAAAGATGTCATGAGGAGGTCTAAGGCAGAACAGACAATGGTAATGATGCTCTTTCTTTGATATCTGATGAATATCTCTGTACTTAATGGGCTTGTAAGGCTTAGCTCTTATACTTCCTTTTGGCATCAGGCATAATAGCTTTGCTGTGATGATTGCAAGAAAAATAGATAGTCAGTGTAAACTGTGTAAACTGTGGTACTAAATCAAGCTGTGTGAACTACAAAAGGATCATATGAGGGAATGGCTTGTTTTGAACTTTAAAGGGCCAATGTCAACTACCTATGTTAGTTGTTTGAACAACTTGGATTTCTTAACAAAATCTGCAAGCATTAAGTGTGACTGAAAAAAATCACTGTCTTGAATATGAATGTGATTTCCCTGTTCAAACACTCAGAGAGTAAATGCCCCTGTGAAGACTGTTAGAGATGGGTGAAGGCTGCCAGCCTAGCCAGATAGAATTGTGCAGATAATTCTATCATTTGTAAATATGAATGTTGAACTTAAAACAATGTGTCAACATTGCCATCTGCTATAAAGAAAGCCAAGAATTTCTTGTTGGTCCTTTGAAATTAAAATTATTTCATCACTGCCTCTTATGTTTTACAAGTCGGCTCCAGTCCGGCTAGATGAAGGCTTCCTGCCTATTGTTGCTGTGTAGCAGAAAGTATTGTCTTGTGGTTTTAATTATTTATTATTAAATATTTTAAAACCTTTTAGCTGTGGCTGGTTTGTGTAATGATAAGTTAAGCTCTAAGAGTACATTGCATGTATTTAAGAATCCTGTACCAAGTCACTCTAATAAGCCTTTGACTGATTAGTCACATCTACCAACTGGATAATAATATTGCACAGTAATAATAGGACACCCTTTTAAGGGCCTTTGAGTAGCTGATAAATATTAGCTGGGTGGTGGCAGTAATTACTACCGTATAGTTTGGGTAAAAGGGGCACCACTGGAGAATTTGTGGCAGCCTTCCCCAGAAGTGTCTGTGTGGTTGTGTAAATTCTTATCTCAAAATGTGTGTGTGTCAGCTACTTGGGCAGGGACACGAAGCACTGGTTGGACATAGAGGGTGCTGGAGATTTTAGCTTGCCCAGCTAGGCTGAGATCTGGACCCTATAGCTGTGCCATTGGGGAGTCTTATTGGGGACCTGGGGAGCAAGGGAGCGACCAGCACTGGACTGACTGTGATCTCTGTGTGCTTTTAAGGGAAACTGCACTTTACTGTGTGTATTTGTTATCTTTTCCTCTCATATGAGACACCCTCTCTGGTGTTAGTGATGAGGATTGAGGCTCCTTGATTGCTGGGTCAGGGCACGGGAGTCACAGCCCCACAGTCTACACCTGCAGCAAAGGGTATCAGCAGTCAGCCACTCCTTTGTGCTTGAAATAAACACTTGGGCCTTCTATCACACATTGCCTTTCCTAGCATTGACTTTTACCCAGTGGTTTAGTAAAGTAGCCTCCTTCTTTTGCCCACCCCATCTGGGTACACCTCCCATCTCTGAAATTATTAAAGCAAATTATTGTCCTTTCTTGTACCATTCGGAGGTGGCCATGTCCATGGATTCCCTCCAATAATTTTCTACATACATTTCAGGGCTGTGACATCAATGATAATGTAATGGAGTCCACATAGTGCTAAATGTATATGTTTAGGCAGGGTTAAGCTAACTTGTATGATAGATAATTGGGGGCTCACCCCTGTTTTACACTTTAAGTTGCTACATTATCTGATTTGTTGCAGCTGTAGTTATAGATACACCTAAAAAGATGCACAGAATGCTGCTGTCAGCTGAAAAAGTACAAGGTTTCTACAAACCTGAGTGCAGAGATATTCCATAATGAATGCAGGAATATAATCCTGCAGGTAAGGCGATTCTTCAATATTTCTCTCAAAGTACACGTAGTGTGTCTTGTGCAGGTAATTTTTCAAATGACATTTTAACACTTCTTACAACACATTTCTATTTAATCAAGCTCTCATATACATAACACCTTCATCCATGTAGTCAAAGAGCCTCACTAGCCACATGAGTGTGTTTTACATTGCTTCTAAAATAAACATTTGGAAGTAAGTGCTTATCTTATTAGTTCTTAAGATAAGAAGAGGGCATCAGATCTCATCTGCACTTCATTTATTTCTCTTTTATAGTCATTTTCTTCAAGGTACTATATTTTACTTAACAAAAGTAGTTTTAAGACTGCTGCCTGAGCAGGGACATTTCAAAGACCTTAGATGATTGCAGCGTTGTAAGAGCAGCAGAAATCTTCCAATATTATATTTCATCTGTAAGTTCTGGTGATTTTGTGATAACTTTTGTCCATTAGTACATGTGACACAGATCTCTGTGACATGTTGCTAGAAATCACTTACTCTATCTTTTGGGATTAGGGGAAGGCACAATGGCTAAGGTGTTAACCTCGCAGATACAAGATACAGGGTCTGATTATCACTTTTAGAGGGAAATTGGCTTTAAATGACCTGCAAAAGCAGCAATACTAGCACATGACTATAAATCTATATTCTACCAAGAGCCTGCTGCAGCAGGAAGGGTTAATGGTTGTTACTTCTAGTCAACCAGACCCAGGCTACCTCATTCCACTATGTACTCTTTTGGTAAAACGGTTTCAATGACTCTGCTGACCTCCTGTAATGAAGAATTATCTGCTGTTCTAATTTAACTTTTCTTCCATACTCTGAGACTTGCACATCAGTTCCTATTACTAGATTATTTTTCTATAAACAACTGTAACATTTAAACATTATTCAATCAGAAGGTGATTCTTTCTGCCATTTTTTCCAGGTAGTGTATGATATGTTGCCTTTAAGCACTAAAACAGGGCTTGCAATGAATCTGTTAGAATACCATGGTAATGTAGGCGTATGTGTCACTCAGTTTATACCCCAGGTGTCATTTTGGGGAAATACGTTGATTTATTATTGATATTTATTTTCTGTTTCACTCACCTCAGTATAACAGTCCATTTAATCAAAGAAGTGCAGATCCATACTCAAGCCAACAAAAGAATACAAGATGGAGAAATACCAGGGTGCTTTAAAAAAAAAGTGTTACAGTTTTCATAAATTGAGAATTGGAAAAATTTGTTCTTGGGACTACTTATGGGAATGGTTGAATTTATATGGTTTGGAGAAAAATTAACCGGGCTGCTGGCCAGAAAGTGATGTGACTCAGAGGCAGTCTGTAAAGGCTATGGACACAGCATTGTAGGTTCATATGTAAGTACTAGGCTAGCTGCCCTTGTGAGCCATTTTAAGCCTAGTCAGT